>NW_028115905.1:0-128000 GCF_964273445.1 Streptopelia decaocto
AGGGACTTTGAAAAAATTTCGACTGGAATTTTAGCAATTTTGACGTGAAACTGTAAACATGTTGAGGTGGATTTGGAAAATTCTAGAGAGAAGTTTCAAACTTTCAACAGGATTTCAACAATGTTGAGAGGGATTTGAAAAGTTTCAATGGGAATGTGAAGAATTGGGATGAAAATTGGAAAGATTTTCAGGTACTTTGAAAAAATTTCAACTGGAATTTTAGCAATTTTGACGTGAAATTGTAAACATGTTGAGGTGGATTTGGAACATTCTAGAGAGAATTTTAAAAGCTTCATCAGGGTTTCAACAATTTTTAGAGGGATTTGAAAAGTTTCAATGGGAATGTGAAAAATTGGGATGAAAATTGGAAAGTTTTGAAGGGACTTCGGAAAAATTTCAACTGGAATTTTAGCAATTTTGACGTGAAATTGTAAACATGTTGAGGTGGATTTGGAACATTCTAGAGAGAATTTTAAAAGCGTCATCTAGGTTTCAACGATATCGAGAGGGATTTGAAAAGTTTCAATGGGAATGTGAAGAATTGGGACGAAAATTGGAAAATTTTGAAGGGACTTGGAAAAAATTTCAACTGGAATTTTAGCAATTTTGACGTGAAATTGTAAACATGTTGAGGTGGGTTTAGAAAATTCTAGAGGGAAGTTTCAAACTTTCAACAGGATTTAAACAATGTTGAGAGTGATTTGAAAAGTTTCAATGGGAATGTGAAGAATTGGGACGAAAATTGGAAAATTTTGAAAGGACTTGGAAAAAATTTCAACTGGAATTTTAGCAATTTTGACGTGAAATTGTAAACACGTGGACGTGGATTTTGAAAATTCTAGAGCGAAGTTTCAAACTTTCAAGAGGATTTCAACAATTTTGAGAGGGATTTGAAAAGTTTCAAAGGGAATGTGAAGAATTGGGACGAAAATTGAAAAATTTTTCAGGGACTTGGAAAAAATTTCAACTGGAATTTTAGCAATTTTGACGTGAAATTGTAAACATGTTGAGGTGGATTTGGAAAATTCTAGAGAGAATTTTAAAAGCTTCAACAGGATTTCAACCATGTTGAGAGGGATTTGAAAAGTTTCTATGGGAATGTGAAGAATTGGGACGAAAATTGGAAAATTATCAAGGGACTTTGAAAAAATTTCAACTGGAATTTTAGAGATTTTGATGTGAAAGTTTCAAAATTTTGTCGGGGATTTGGAAAATTTCCTGAGAATTTCCAAAGTTTCCCCGGGATTTCCAACATTTTGAAGGGAACTCCAAACATGTCAACATTGATTTTAATAATCTCCACTGGAGTGTTAGAGATTTTGACGTGAAAGTTTCACCATTTTGTCGGGGATTTGGAAAATTTCCTGAGAATTTCAAAAGTTTCACCGGGATTTCCCAAATTTTGAAGGGAACTGATCGGAGCTAGCCCAGCGAGAGCCGGAGCCGGCAGGGTTCAACCGACCACGAGGTTCAGCCGAGATTAGGAAGCTCAGAGGGAAACGTACAGGGACAGCGTGATTCCCGGCGGGTCCCGATCGCCAAAGCCCCGGCAGCCATTGCGAGAGAGCGGCTGACGTGGCGGGGGGCGTTCCCACGGTGACGCGGGAGGTTTAAAAGCGGCTGAAACTCGATACTAGCATTCAGTCAGCTGATCGGAGCCAGCCCAGCGAGAGCCGGAGCCGGCGGGGTTCAGCCGACCACGAGGTTCAGCCGAGATCAGGAAGCTCAGAGGGAAACGTACAGGGACAGCGAGATTCCCGGCGGGTCCCGATCGCCAAAGCCCCGGCAGCCATTGCGAGAGAGCGGCTGACGTGGCGGGGGCGTTCCCACGGTGACGGCGACCACACCCCCTCCCCTTGCCTTGAAAAAGCCTTTGGGAGGGCAGCGACTAGTCACCAGGTGCAGGGAGGAGCAACCAGCTTGTGTAGCGGGTGAGTCCCACCCACACTGTGCTGCAGCAGCAGGTGTGGTAGCTTGTGCAGCAGGGTGCAGAGAGCACTTGTTGCTTGTCAGCCCCTCTAGCTTATTGCCAGCGCCCCAGACTGCTGACGACCATGGTCGTCTCCAGGAGGAGAGCTTGTCTCTAACAGACTGTGGCTACGCAGACTGAGGCTCTGTCCCGAACGGTGGCTGTTCAGGTCTCCGGCTGCAGAGAGTGCCAGAGCCTGCTGCTGGGGGAGGGAGGCCAGCACTCCACCTGTGTGAGGTGTGAGCAGGTGCAAGAGCTGCTCGACATGGTGGTCAAACTTAAGGAGGAGGTTGAGACGCTGAGGACCATCAGGGAGTGCGAAAGGGAGATGGACTGGTGGAGTAACACCCTGACGTGCCAGTCGGAAAGGTCCCAGGGAGGTACCCCCCAAAAGGAGATGGACCTCCTGCCCTCTCGGATAGAGGCATTTTTGACGTGAAATTGTAAACATGTTGAGGTGGATTTGGAAAATTCTAGAGAGAATTTAAAAGCTTCAACAGGATTTCAACAATGTTGAGAGGGATTTGAAAAGTTTCAATGGGAATGGGAAGAATTGGGACGAAAATTGGAAAATTTTGAAGGGACTTTGAAAAAATTTCAACTGGAATTTTAGCAATTTTGACATGAAATTGTAAACATGTTGAGGTGGATTTGGAAAATTCTAGAGAGAATTTTAAAAGCTTCATCAGGGTTTCAACCATTTTGAGAGGGATTTGAAAAGTTTCAATGGGAATGGGAAGAATTGGGACGAAAATTGGAAAATTATGAAGGGACTTTGAAAAAATTTCAACTGGAATTTTAGCAATTTTGACGTGAAATTGTAAACATGTTGAGGTGGATTTGGAATATACTAGAGAGAATTTTAAAAGCTTCATCTAGGTTTCAACAATGTTGAGAGGGATTTGAAAAGTTTCAATGGGAATGGGAAGAATTAGGACGAGAATTGGAAAATTTTTAAAAGACTTTGACAAAATTTCAACTGGAATTTTAGCAATTTTGACGTGAAATTGTAAACATGTTGAGGTGGATTTGGAACATTCTAGAGAGAATTTTAAAAGCGTCATCTAGGTTTCAACGATATCGAGAGGGTTTTGAAAAGTTTCAAAGGGAATGTGAAGAATTGGGACGAAAACTGGAAAATTTTTAAGGGACTTTGAAAAAATTTCAACTGGAATTTTAGCAATTTTGACGTGAAACTGTAAACATGTTGAAGTGGATTTTGAAAATTCTAGAGAGAATTGTAAAAGCTTCAACAGGATTTCAACCATGTTGAGAGGGATTTGAAAAGTTTCAATGGGAATGTGAAGAATTGGGACGAAAATTGGAAAATTTTTAAGGGACTTTGAGAAGATTTCAACTGGAATTTTAGCAATTTTGACGTGAAATTGTAAACATGTTGAGGTGGATTTGGAAAATTCTAGAGAGAATTTTAAAAGATTCAACAGGATTTCAACCATGTTGAGAGGGATTTGAAAAGTTTCAATGGGAATGTGAAGAATTGGGACGAAAACTGGAACATTCTGAAGGGACTTTGAAAAAATTTCGACTGGAATTTTAGCAATTTTGACGTGAAATTGTAAACATGTTGAGGTGGATTTGGAAAATTCTAGAGAGAATTTTCAAACTTTCAACAGGATTTCAACAATGTTGAGAGGGATTTGAAAAGTTTCAATGGGAATGTGAAGAATTGGGATGAAAATTGGAAAGCTTTTCAGGGACTTCGAAAAAATTTCAACTGGAATTTTAGCAATTTTGATGTGATGTTGTAAACATGTTGAGGTGGATTTGGAAAATTCTAGAGAGAATTTTAAAAGCTTCCTCAGGGTTTTAACCAATTTGATATGGATTTGAAAAGTTTCTTTGGGAATGTGAAGAATTGCAGCTAATTTTGGAAAGATTTTCCGGTACTTTGAAAAAATTTCAACTGGAATTTTAGCAATTTTGACGTGAAATTCTAAACATGTGGACATGGATTTGGAACATTCTAGAGAGAATTTTAAAAGCTTCATCAGGGTTTCAACAATTTTGAGAGGGATTTGAAAAGTTTCAATGGGAATGTGAAAAATTGGGATGAAAATTGGAAAGTTTTGAAGGGACTTTGACAAAATTTCAACTGGAATTTTAGCAATTTTGACGTGAAATTGTAAACATGTTGAGGTGGATTTGGAACATTCTAGAGAGAATTTTAAAAGCGTCATCTAGGTTTCAACGATATCGAGAGGGATTTGAAAAGTTTCAAAGGGAATGTGAAGAATTGGGATGAAAATTGGAAAATTTTTCAGGGACTTTGAAAAAATTTCAACTGGAATTTTAGCAATTTTGACGTGAAATTGTAAACATGTTGAGGTGGGTTTAGAAAATTCTAGAGGGAAGTTTCAAACTTTCAACAGGATTTCAACAATGTTGAGAGTGATTTGAAAAGTTTCAATGGGAATGTGAAGTATTGGGACGAAAATTGGAAAATTTTGAAAGGACTTGGAAAAAATTTCAACTGGAATTTTAGCAATTTTGACGTGAAATTGTAAACACGTGGACGTGGATTTTGAAAATTCTAGAGCGAAGTTTCAAACTTTCAAGAGGATTTCAACAATTTTGAGAGGGATTTGAAAAGTTTCAATGGGAATGGGAAGAATTGGGATGAAAATTGGAAAGTTTTGAAGGGACTTTGACAAAATTTCAACTGGAATTTTAGCAATTTTGACGTGAAACTGTAAACATGTTGAGGTGGATTTGGAAAATTCTAGAGAGAATTTTAAAAGCTTCAACAGGATTTCAACCATGTTGAGAGGGATTTGAAAAGTTTCTATGGGAATGTGAAGAATTGGGACGAAAATTGGAAAATTATCAAGGGACTTTGAAAAAATTTCAACTGGAATTTTAGAGATTTTGATGTGAAAGTTTCAAAATTTTGTCGGGGATTTGGAAAATTTCCTGAGAATTTCCAAAGTTTCCCCGGGATTTCCAACATTTTGAAGGGAACTCCAAACATGTCAACATTGATTTTAATAATCTCCACTGGAGTGTTAGAGATTTTGACGTGAAAGTTTCACCATTTTGTCGGGGATTTGGAAAATTTCCTGAGAATTTCAAAAGTTTCACCGGGATTTCCCAAATTTTGAAGGGAACTGATCGGAGCTAGCCCAGCGAGAGCCGGAGCCGGCAGGGTTCAACCGACCACGAGGTTCAGCCGAGATTAGGAAGCTCAGAGGGAAACGTACAGGGACAGCGTGATTCCCGGCGGGTGCCGATCGCCAAAGCCCCGGCAGCCATTGCGAGAGAGCGGCTGACGTGGCGGGGGCGTTCCCACGGTGACGGCGACCACACCCCCTCCCCTTGCCTTGAAAAAGCCTTTGGGAGGGCAGCGACTAGTCACCAGGTGCAGGGAGGAGCAACCAGCTTGTGTAGCGGGTGAGTCCTACCCACACTGTGCTGCAGCAGCAGGTGTGGTAGCTTGTGCAGCAGGGTGCAGAGAGCACTTGTTGCTTGTCAGCCCCTCTAGCTTATTGCCAGCGCCCCAGACTGCTGACGACCATGGTCGTCTCCAGGAGGAGAGCTTGTCTCTAACAGACTGTGGCTACGCAGACTGAGGCTCTGTCCCGAACGGTGGCTGTTCAGGTCTCCGGCTGCAGAGAGTGCCAGAGCCTGCTGCTGGGGGAGGGAGGCCAGCACTCCACCTGTGTGAGGTGTGAGCAGGTGCAAGAGCTGCTCGACATGGTGGTCAAACTTAAGGAGGAGGTTGAGACGCTGAGGACCATCAGGGAGTGCGAAAGGGAGATGGACTGGTGGAGTAACACCCTGACGTGCCAGTCGGAAAGGTCCCAGGGAGGTACCCCCCAAAAGGAGATGGACCTCCTGCCCTCTCGGATAGAGGCAATTTTGACGTGAAATTGTAAACATGTTGAGGTGGATTTGGAAAGTTCTAGAGAGAATTTAAAAGCTTCAACAGGATTTCAACCATTTTGAGAGGGATTTGAAAAGTTTCAATGGGAATGGGAAGAATTGGGACGAAAATTGGAAAATTATGAAGGGACTTTGAAAAAATTTCAACTGGAATTTTAGCAATTTTGACGTGAAATTGTAAACATGTGGACATGGATTTGGAACATTCTAGAGAGAATTTTCAAAGCTTCATCAGGGTTTCAACAATTTTGAGAGTGATTTGAAAAGTTTCAATGGGAATGTGAAGAATTGGGACGAAAATTGGAAAATTTTGAAGGGACTTGGAAAAAATTTCAACTGGAATTTTAGCAATTTTGACGTGAAACTGTAAACATGTTGAGGTGGATTTTGAAAACTCTAGAGGGAATTTTAAAAGCTTCAACAGGATTTCAACAATGTTGAGAGGGATTTGAAAAGTTTCAATGGGAATGTGAAGAATTGGGACGAAAATTGGAAAATTTTGAAGGGACTTTGAAAAAATTTCAACTGGAATTTTAGCAATTTTGACGTGAAATTGTAAACATGTGGACTTGGATTTGGAAAATTCTAGAGAGAATTTTAAAAGCTTCATCAGGGTTTCAACAATTTTGAGAGGGATTTGAAAAGTTTCAATGGGAATGGGAAGAATTGGGACGAAAATTGGAAAATTTTTCAGGGACTTTGAAAAAATTTCAACTGGAGTTTTGGCAATTTTGACGTGAAATTGTAAACATGTTGAGGTGGATTTTGAAAATTCTAGAGAGAACTTTCAAACTTTTAACAGGATTTCAACAATGTTGAGAGGGATTTGAAAAGTTTCAATGGGAATATGAAGAACTGGGATGAAAATTGGAAAATTTTTAAGGGACTTTGACAAAATTTCAACTGGAATTTTAGCAATTTTGACGTGAAATTGTAAACATGTTGAGGTGGATTTGGAACATTCTAGAGAGAATTTTAAAAGCTTCATCTAGGTTTCAACGATATCGAGAGGGATTTGAAAAGTTTCAAAGGGAATATGAAGAATTGGGATGAAAACTGGAAAATTATGAAGGGACTTTGAAAAAATTTCAACTGGAATTTTAGCAATTTTGACGTGAAATTGTAAACATGTTGAGGTGGATTTAGAACATTCTAGAGAGAATTTTAAAAGCTTCATCTAGGTTTCAACGATATCGAGAGGGATTTGAAAAGTTTCAAAGGGAATGGGAAGAATTGGGACGAAAATTGGAAAATTTTGAAGGGACTTGGAAAAAATTTCAACTGGAATTTTAGCAATTTTGACGTGAAATTGTAAACATGTTGAGGTGGATTTGGAAAATTCTAGAGAGAATTTTAAAAGCTTCAAAAGGATTTCAACCATGTTGAGAGGGATTTGAAAAGTTTCAATGGGAATGTGAAGAATTGGGACAAAAATTGGAAAATTAGGAAGGGACTTTGAAAAAATTTCAACTGGAATTTTAGCAATTTTGACGTGAAATTGTAAACATGTGGACTTGGATTTGGAAAATTCTAGAGAGAATTTTAAAAGATTCATCAGGGTTTCAACAATGTTGAGAGGGATTTGAAAAGTTTCAAAGGGAATGTGAAGAATTGGGACGAAAACTGGAAAATTTTTCAGGGACTTTGAAAAAATTTCAACTGGAATTTTAGCAATTTTGACGTGAAATTGTAAACATGTTGAGGTGGATTTGGAACATTCTAGAGAGAATTTTAAAAGCTTCATCTAGGTTTCAACAATGTTGAGAGGGATTTGAAAAGTTTCAAAGGGAATATGAAGAATTGGGACGAAAATTGGAAAGTTTTGAAGGGACTTTGACAAAATTTCAACTGGAATTTTAGCAATTTTGACGTGAAATTGTAAACATGTTGAAGTGGATTTGGAAAATTCTAGAGAGAATTTTAAAAGCTTCAACAGAATTTCAACAATGTTGAGAGGGATTTGAAAAGTTTCAATGGAATGGGAAGAATTGGGACGAAAATTGGAAAATTATGAAGGGACTTTGAAAAAATTTCAACTGGAATTTTAGCAATTTTGACGTGAAATTGTAAACACGTGGACGTGGATTTTGAAAATTCCAGAGCGAAGTTTCAAACTTTCAAGAGGATTTCAACAATTTTGAGAGGGATTTGAAAAGTTTCAAAGGGAATGTGAAGAATTGGGATGAAAATTGGAAAGCTTTGAAGGGACTTTGACAAAATTTCAACTGGAATTTTAGCAATTTTGACGTGAAATTGTAAACATGTTGAGGTGGATTTGAACATTCTAGAGAGAATTTTAAAAGCTTCATCGGGGTTTCAAACATTTTGAGAGGGATTTGAAAAGTTTCAATGGGAATGGGAAGAATTGGGACGAAAATTGGAAAATTTTTAAGGGACTTTGAAAAAATTTCAACTGGAATTTTAGCAATTTTCGCGTGAAATTGTAAACGTTGACGTGGATTTGGAAAATTCTAGAGAGAAGTTTCAAACTTTCAACAGGATTTCAACAATGTTGAGAGGGATTTGAAAAGTTTCAATGGGAATGTGAAGAATTGGGACGAAAATTGGAAAATTTTGAAGGGACTTGGAAAAATTTCATCTGGAATTTTAGCAATTTTGACGTGAAATTGTAAACATGTTGAGGTGGATTTGAAATATTCTAGAGAGAATTTTAAAAGCGTCATCTAGGTTTCAACGATATCGAGAGGGATTTGAAAAGTTTCAAAGGGAATGTGAAGAATTGGGACGAAAATTGGAAAATTTTTCAGGGACTTTGAAAAAATTTCAACTGGAATTTTAGCAATTTTGACGTGAAATTGTAAACATATTGAGGTGGATTTGGAAAATTCTAGAGAGAATTTTAAAAGCTTCAACAGGATTTCAACCATGTTGAGAGGGATTTGAAAAGTTTCAATGGGAATGTGAAGAATTGGGACGAAAATTGGAAAATTATGAAGGGACTTTGAAAAAATTTCAACTGGAATTTTAGAGATTTTGATGTGAATGTTTCAAAATTTTGTCGGGGATTTGGAAAATTTCCTGAGAATTTCCAAAGTTTCCCCGGGATTTCCAACATTTTGAAGGGAACTCCAAACATGTCAACATTGATTTTAATAATCTCCACTGGAGTGTTAGAGATTTTGACGTGAAAGTTTCACCATTTTGTCGGGGATTTGGAAAATTTCCTGAGAATTTCAAAAGTTTCACCGGGATTTCCCAAATTTTGAAGGGAACTGATCGGAGCTAGCCCAGCGAGAGCCGGAGCCGGCAGGGTTCAACCGACCACGAGGTTCAGCCGAGATCAGGAAGCTCAGAGGGAAACGTACAGGGACAGCGAGATTCCCGGCGGGTCCCGATCGCCAAAGCCCCGGCAGCCATTGCGAGAGAGCGGCTGACGTGGCGGGGGCGTTCCCACGGTGATGGCGACCACACCCCCTCCCCTTGCCTTGAAAAAGCCTTTGGGAGGGCAGCGACTAGTCACCAGGTGCAGGGAGGAGCAACCAGCTTGTGTAGCGGGTGAGTCCCACCCACACTGTGCTGCAGCAGCAGGTGTGGTAGCTTGTGCAGCAGGGTGCAGAGAGCACTTGTTGCTTGTCAGCCCCTCTAGCTTATTGCCAGCGCCCCAGACTGCTGACGACCATGGTCGTCTCCAGGAGGAGAGCTTGTCTCTAACAGACTGTGGCTACGCAGACTGAGGCTCTGTCCCGAACGGTGGCTGTTCAGGTCTCCGGCTGCAGAGAGTGCCACGGCCTGCTGCTGGGGGAGGGAGGCCAGCACTCCACCTGTGTGAGGTGTGAGCAGGTGCAAGAGCTGCTCGACATGGTGGTCAAACTTAAGGAGGAGGTTGAGACGCTGAGGACCATCAGGGAGTGCGAAAGGGAGATGGACTGGTGGAGTAACACCCTGACGTGCCAGTCGGAAAGGTCCCAGGTAGGTACCCCCCAAAAGGAGATAGACCTCCTGCCCTCTCGGATAGAGGCAATTTTGACGTGAAATTGTAAACATGTTGAGGTGGATTTGGAAAATTCTAGAGAGAATTTAAAAGCTTCAACAGGATTTCAACAATGTTGAAAGGGATTTGAAAAGTTTCAATGGGAATGGGAAGAATTGGGATGAAAATTGAAAAGTTTTGAAGGGACTTTGACAAAATTTCAACTGGAATTTTAGCAATTTTGACGTGAAATTGTAAACATGTTGAGGTGGATTTGGAAAATTCTAGAGAGAATTTTAAAAGCTTCATCAGGGTTTCAATCATTTGAGAGGGATTTGAAAAGTTTCAACGGGAATGGGAAGAATTGGGACGAAAATTGGAAAATTATGAAGGGACTTTGAAAAAATTTCAACTGGAATTTTAGCAATTTTGACGTGAAATTGTAAACATGTTGTGGATTTGGAATATTCTAGAGAGAATTTTAAAAGCTTCATCTAGGTTTCAACAATGTTGAGAGGGATTTGAAAAGTTTCAATGGGAATGGGAAGAATTAGGACGAAAATTGGAAAATTTTTAAGGGACTTTGACAAAATTTCAACTGGAATTTTAGCAATTTTGACGTGAAATTGTAAACATGTTGAGGTGGATTTGGAATATTCTAGAGAGAAGTTTCAAACTTTTAACAGGATTTCAACAATGTTGAGAGGGATTTGAAAAGTTTCAATGGGAATGTGAAGAATTGGGACGAAAACTGGAAAATTTTGAAGGGACTTTGAAAAAATTTCAACTGGAATTTTAGCAATTTTGACGTGAAATTGTAAACATGTTGAGGTGGATTTGGAACATTCTAGATAGAATTTTAAAAGCGTCATCTAGGTTTCAATGATATCGAGAGGGATTTGAAAAGTTTCAAAGGGAATGTGAAGAATTGGGATGAAAATTGGAAAATTTTTCAGGGACTTTGAAAAAATTTCAACTGGAATTTTAGCAATTTTGACGTGAAATTGTAAACATGTGGACATGGATTTTCAACATTCTAGAGAGAATTTTAAAAGCTTCATCTAGGTTTCAACAGTGTTGAGAGGGATTTGAAAAGTTTCAATGGGAATGTGAAGAATTGGGAGGAAAATTGCAAAGTTTTTCAGGGACTTTGAAAAAATTTCAACTGGAATTTTAGCAATTTTGATGTGATGTTGTAAACATGTTGAGGTGAATTTGGAAAATTCTAGAGAGAATTTTAAAAGCTTCCTCATGGTTTTAACCAATTTGATATGGATTTGAAAAGTTTCAATGGGAATGTGAAGAACTGCAGCTAATTTTGGAAAGATTTTCAGGTACTTTGAAAAAATTTCAACTGGAATTTTAGCAATTTTGACGTGAAATTGTAAACATGTGGACATGGATTTGGAACATTCTAGAGAGAATTTTAAAAGCTTCATCAGGGTTTCAACAATTTTGAGAGTGATTTGAAAAGTTTCAATGGGAATGTGAAGAATTGGGATGAAAATTGGAAAGTTTTGAAAGGACTTTGACAAAATTTCAACTGGAATTTTAGCAATTTTGACGTGAAATTGTAAACATGTTGAGGTGGATTTGGAAAATTCTAGAGAGAATTTTAAAAGCTTCAAAAGGATTTGAACCATGTTGAGAGGGATTTGAAAAGTTTCAATGGGAATGTGAAGAATTGGGACGAAAATTGGAAAATTATCAAGGGACTTTGAAAAAATTTCAACTGGAATTTTAGCAATTTTGATGTGAAATTGTAAACATGTTGAGGTGGATTGGGAACATTCTAGAGAGAATTTTAAAAGCTTCATCAGGGTTTCAACAATTTTGAGAGGGATTTGAAAAGTTTCAATGGGAATGGGAAGAATTGGGACGAAAATTGGAAAATTATGAAGGGACTTTGAAAAAATTTCAACTGGAATTTTAGCAATTTTGACGTGAAATTGTAAACATGTTGAGGTGGATTTGGAATATACTAGAGAGAATTTTAAAAGCTTCATCTAGGTTTCAACAATGTTGAGAGGGATTTGAAAAGTTTCAATGGGAATGGGAAGAATTAGGACGAGAATTGGAAAATTTTTAAAAGACTTTGACAAAATTTCAACTGGAATTTTAGCAATTTTGACGTGAAATTGTAAACATGTTGAGGTGGATTTGGAACATTCTAGAGAGAATTTTAAAAGCGTCATCTAGGTTTCAACGATATCGAGAGGGATTTGAAAAGTTTCAAAGGGAATGTGAAGAATTGGGACGAAAACTGGAAAATTTTTAAGGGACTTTGAAAAAATTTCAACTGGAATTTTAGCAATTTTGACGTGAAACTGTAAACATGTTGAAGTGGATTTTGAAAATTCTAGAGAGAATTGTAAAAGCTTCAACAGGATTTCAACCATGTTGAGAGGGATTTGAAAAGTTTCAATGGGAATGTGAAGAATTGGGACGAAAACTGGAACATTCTGAAGGGACTTTGAAAAAATTTCGACTGGAATTTTAGCAATTTTGACGTGAAATTGTAAACATGTTGAGGTGGATTTGGAAAATTCTAGAGAGAATTTTCAAACTTTCAACAGGATTTCAACAATGTTGAGAGGGATTTGAAAAGTTTCAATGGGAATGTGAAGAATTGGGATGAAAATTGGAAAGCTTTTCAGGGACTTTGAAAAAATTTCAACTGGAATTTTAGCAATTTTGATGTGATGTTGTAAACATGTTGAGGTGGATTTGGAAAATTCTAGAGAGAATTTTAAAAGCTTCCTCAGGGTTTTAACCAATTTGATATGGATTTGAAAAGTTTCTTTGGGAATGTGAAGAATTGCAGCTAATTTTGGAAAGATTTTCCGGTACTTTGAAAAAATTTCAACTGGAATTTTAGCAATTTTGACGTGAAATTCTAAACATGTGGACATGGATTTGGAACATTCTAGAGAGAATTTTAAAAGCTTCATCTAGGTTTCAACAATGTTGAGAGGGATTTGAAAAGTTTCAATGGGAATGTGAAAAATTGGGATGAAAATTGGAAAGATTTGAAGGGACTTTGACAAAATTTCAACTGGAATTTTAGCAATTTTGACGTGAAATTGTAAACATGTTGAGGTGGATTTGGAAAATTCTAGAGAGAATTTTAAAAGCGTCATCTAGGTTTCAACGATATCGAGAGGGATTTGAAAAGTTTCAAAGGGAATGTGAAGAATTGGGATGAAAATTGGAAAATTTTTCAGGGACTTTGAAAAAATTTCAACTGGAATTTTAGCAATTTTGACGTGAAATTGTAAACATGTTGAGGTGGGTTTAGAAAATTCTAGAGGGAAGTTTCAAACTTTCAACAGGATTTCAACAATGTTGAGAGTGATTTGAAAAGTTTCAATGGGAATGTGAAGTATTGGGACGAAAATTGGAAAATTTTGAAAGGACTTGGAAAAAATTTCAACTGGAATTTTAGCAATTTTGACGTGAAATTGTAAACACGTGGACGTGGATTTTGAAAATTCTAGAGCGAAGTTTCAAACTTTCAAGAGGATTTCAACAATTTTGAGAGGGATTTGAAAAGTTCCAATGGGAATGGGAAGAATTGGGATGAAAATTGGAAAGTTTTGAAGGCACTTTGAAAAAATTTCAACTGGAATTTTAGCAATTTTGACGTGAAATTGTAAACATGTTGAGGCTGATTTGGAATATTCTAGAGAGAATTTTAAAAGCTTCATCTAGGTTTCAACAATGTTGAGAGGGATTTAAAAAGTTTCAAAGGGAATATGAAGAATTGGAACGAAAATTGGAAAATTTTTCAGGGACTTTGAAAAAATTTCAACTGGAATTTTAGCAATTTTGACGTGAAATTGTAAACATGCTGAGGTGGATTTGGAAAATTCTAGAGAGAAGTTTCAAACTTTCAAGAGGATTTCAACAATTTTGAGAGGGATTTGAAAAGTTTCAAAGGGAATGTGAAGAATTGGGACAAAAATTGGAAAATTTTTCAGGGACTTTGAAAAAATTTCAACTGGAATTTTAGCAATTTTGACGTGAAACTGTAAACATGTTGAGGTGGATTTGGAAAATTCTAGAGAGAATTTTAAAAGCTTCAACAGGATTTCAACCATGTTGAGAGGGATTTGAAAAGTTTCAATGGGAATGTGAAGAATTGGGACGAAAATTGGAACATTTTTAAGGGACTTTGAAAAAATTTCAACTGGAATTTTAGAGATTTTGATGTGAAAGTTTCAAAATTTTGTCGGGGATTTGGAAAATTTCCTGAGAATTTCCAAAGTTTCCCCGGGATTTCCAACATTTTGAAGGGAACTCCAAACATGTCAACATTGATTTTAATAATCTCCACTGGAGTGTTAGAGATTTTGACGTGAAAGTTTCACCATTTTGTCGGGGATTTGGAAAATTTCCTGAGAATTTCAAAAGTTTCACCGGGATTTCCCAAATTTTGAAGGGAACTGATCGGAGCTAGCCCAGCGAGGGCCGGAGCCGGCAGTGTTCAACTCACCACGAGGTTCAGCCGAGATTAGGAAGCTCAGAGGGAAACGTACAGGGACAGCGTGATTCCCGGCGGGTCCCGATCGCCAAAGCCCCGGCAGCCATTGCGAGAGAGCGGCTGACGTGGCGGGGGGCGTTCCCACGGTGACGCGGGAGGTTTAAAAGCGGCTGAAACTCGATACTAGCATTCAGTCAGCTGATCGGAGCCAGCCCAGCGAGAGCCGGAGCCGGCGGGGTTCAGCCGACCACGAGGTTCAGCCGAGATCAGGAAGCTCAGAGGGAAACGTACAGGGACAGCGAGATTCCCGGCGGGTCCCGATCGCCAAAGCCCCGGCAGCCATTGCGAGAGAGCGGCTGACGTGGCGGGGGCGTTCCCACGGTGACGGCGACCACACCCCCTCCCCTTGCCTTGAAAAAGCCTTTGGGAGGGCAGCGACTAGTCACCAGGTGCAGGGAGGAGCAACCAGCTTGTGTAGCGGGTGAGTCCCACCCACACTGTGCTGCAGCAGCAGGTGTGGTAGCTTGTGCAGCAGGGTGCAGAGAGCACTTGTTGCTTGTCAGCCCCTCTAGCTTATTGCCAGCGCCCCAGACTGCTGACGACCATGGTCGTCTCCAGGAGGAGAGCTTGTCTCTAACAGACTGTGGCTACGCAGACTGAGGCTCTGTCCCGAACGGTGGCTGTTCAGGTCTCCGGCTGCAGAGAGTGCCACGGCCTGCTGCTGGGGGAGGGAGGCCAGCACTCCACCTGTGTGAGGTGTGAGCAGGTGCAAGAGCTGCTCGACATGGTGGTCAAACTTAAGGAGGAGGTTGAGACGCTGAGGACCATCAGGGAGTGCGAAAGGGAGATGGACTGGTGGAGTAACACCCTGACGTGCCAGTCGGAAAGGTCCCAGGTAGGTACCCCCCAAAAGGAGATAGACCTCCTGCCCTCTCGGATAGAGGCAATTTTGACGTGAAATTGTAAACATGTTGAGGTGGATTTGGAAAATTCTAGAGAGAATTTAAAAGCTTCAACAGGATTTCAACAATGTTGAAAGGGATTTGAAAAGTTTCAATGGGAATGGGAAGAATTGGGATGAAAATTGGAAAATTTTGAAGGGACTTTGACAAAATTTCAACTGGAATTTTAGCAATTTTGACGTGAAACCGTAAACATGTTGAGGTGGATTTGGAAAATTATAGAGAGAATTTTAAAAGCTTCAACAGGATTTCACCCATGTTGAGAGGGATTTGAAAAGTTTCAATGGGAATGTGAAGAATTGGGATGAAAATTGGAAAGTTTTGAAGGGACTTTGACAAAATTTCAACTGGAATTTTAGCAATTTTGACGTGAAATTGTAAACATGTTGAGGTGGATTTGGAAAATTCTAGAGAGAATTTTAAAAGCTTCATCAGGGTTTCAAACATTTTGAGAGGGATTTGAAAAGTTTCAATGGGAATGGGAAGAATTGGGACGAAAACTGGAAAATTTTGAAGGGACTTTGAAAAAATTTCAACTGGAATTTTAGCAATTTTGACATGAAATTGTAAACATGTTGAGGTGGATTTGGAACATTCTAGAGAGAACTTTAAAAGCGTCATCTAGGTTTCAACGATATCGAGAGGGATTTGAAAAGTTTCAAAGGGAATGTGAAGAATTGGGACGAAAATTGGAAAATTTTGAAAGAACTTGGAAAAAATTTCAACTGGAATTTTAGCAATTTTGACGTGAAATTGTAAACATGTTGAGGTGGATTTGGAAAATTCTAGAGAGAATTTTAAAAGCTTCAAAAGGATTTGAACCATGTTGAGAGGGATTTGAAAAGTTTCAATGGGAATGTGAAGAATTGGGACGAAAATTGGAAAATTATCAAGGGACTTTGAAAAAATTTCAACTGGAATTTTAGAGATTTTGATGTGAAATTGTAAACATGTTGAGGTGGATTGGGAACATTCTAGAGAGAATTTTAAAAACTTCATCAGGGTTTCAACAATTTTGAGAGGGATTTGAAAAGTTTCAATGGGAATGGGAAGAATTGGGATGAAAATTGGAAAGTTTTGAAGGGACTTTGAAAAAATTTCAACTGGAATTTTAGCAATTTTGACGTGAAATTGTAAACATGTTGAGGCTGATTTGGAATATACTAGAGAGAATTTTAAAAGCTTCATCTAGGTTTCAACAATGTTGAGAGGGATTTGAAAAGTTTCAAAGGGAATATGAAGAATTGGAACGAAAATTGGAAAATTTTTCAGGGACTTTGAAAAAATTTCAACTGGAATTTTAGCAATTTTGACGTGAAATTGTAAACATGCTGAGGTGGATTTGGAAAATTCTACAGAGAATGTTAAAAGCTTCAAGAGAATTTCAACAATTTTGAGAGGGATTTGAAAAGTTTCAATGGGAATGGGAAGAATTGGGACGAAAATTGGAAAATTTTGAAGGGACTTTGAAAAAATTTCAACTGGAATTTTAGCAATTTTGACGTGAAATTGTAAACATTTTGAGGTGGGTTTAGAAAATTCTAGAGGGAAGTTTCAAACTTTCAACAGGATTTCAACAATGTTGAGAGTGATTTGAAAAGTTTCAATGGGAATGTGAAGAATTGGGACGAAAATTAGAAAATTTTTCAGGGACTTGGAAAAAAATTCAACTGGAATTTTAGCAATTTTGACGTGAAATTGTAAACACGTGGACGTGGATTTTGAAAATTCTAGAGCGAAGTTTCAAACTTTCAAGAGGATTTCAACAATTTTGAGAGGGATTTGAAAAGTTTCAAAGGGAATGTGAAGAATTGGGACAAAAATTGGAAAATTTTTCAGGGACTTGGAAAAAATTTCAACTGGAATTTTAGCAATTTTGACGTGAAACTGTAAACATGTTGAGGTGGATTTGGAAAATTCTAGAGAGAATTTTAAAAGCTTCAACAGGATTTCAACCATGTTGAGAGGGATTTGAAAAGTTTCAATGGGAATGTGAAGAATTGGGACGAAAATTGGAACATTTTTAAGGGACTTTGAAAAAATTTCAACTGGAATTTTAGAGATTTTGATGTGAAAGTTTCAAAATTTTGTCGGGGATTTGGAAAATTTCCTGAGAATTTCCAAAGTTTCCCCGGGATTTCCAACATTTTGAAGGGAACTCCAAACATGTCAACATTGATTTTAATAATCTCCACTGGAGTGTTAGAGATTTTGACGTGAAAGTTTCACCATTTTGTCGGGGATTTGGAAAATTTCCTGAGAATTTCAAAAGTTTCACCGGGATTTCCCAAATTTTGAAGGGAACTGATCGGAGCTAGCCCAGCGAGAGCCGGAGCCGGCAGGGTTCAACCGACCACGAGGTTCAGCCGAGATTAGGAAGCTCAGAGGGAAACGTACAGGGACAGCGTGATTCCCGGCGGGTCCCGATCGCCAAAGCCCCGGCAGCCATTGCGAGAGAGCAGCTGACGTGGCGGGGGGCGTTCCCACGGTGACGCGGGAGGTTTAAAAGCGGCTGAAACTCGATACTAGCATTCAGTCAGCTGATCGGAGCCAGCCCAGCGAGAGCCGGAGCCGGCGGGGTTCAGCCGACCACGAGGTTCAGCCGAGATCAGGAAGCTCAGAGGGAAACGTACAGGGACAGCGAGATTCCCGGCGGGTCCCGATCGCCAAAGCCCCGGCAGCCATTGCGAGAGAGCGGCTGACGTGGCGGGGGCGTTCCCACGGTGACGGCGACCACACCCCCTCCCCTTGCCTTGAAAAAGCCTTTGGGAGGGCAGCGACTAGTCACCAGGTGCAGGGAAGAGCAACCAGCTTGTGTAGCGGGTGAGTCCCACCCACACTGTGCTGCAGCAGCAGGTGTGGTAGCTTGTGCAGCAGGGTGCAGAGAGCACTTGTTGCTTGTCAGCCCCTCTAGCTTATTGCCAGCGCCCCAGACTGCTGACGACCATGGTCGTCTCCAGGAGGAGAGCTTGTCTCTAACAGACTGTGGCTACGCAGACTGAGGCTCTGTCCCGAACGGTGGCTGTTCAGGTCTCCGGCTGCAGAGAGTGCCACGGCCTGCTGCTGGGGGAGGGAGGCCAGCACTCCACCTGTGTGAGGTGTGAGCAGGTGCAAGATCTGCTCGACATGGTGGTCAAACTTAAGGAGGAGGTTGAGACGCTGAGGACCATCAGGGAGTGCGAAAGGGAGATGGACTGGTGGAGTAACACCCTGACGTGCCAGTCGGAAAGGTCCCAGGTAGGTACCCCCCAAAAGGAGATAGACCTCCTGCCCTCTCGGATAGAGGCAATTTTGACGTGAAATTGTAAACATGTTGAGGTGGATTTGGAAAATTCTAGAGAGAATTTAAAAGCTTCAACAGGATTTCAACAATGTTGAAAGGGATTTGAAAAGTTTCAATGGGAATGGGAAGAATTGGGATGAAAATTGAAAAGTTTTGAAGGGACTTTGACAAAATTTCAACTGGAATTTTAGCAATTTTGACGTGAAATTGTAAACATGTTGAGGTGGATTTGGAAAATTCTAGAGAGAATTTTAAAAGCTTCATCAGGGTTTCAATCATTTGAGAGGGATTTGAAAAGTTTCAACGGGAATGGGAAGAATTGGGACGAAAATTGGAAAATTATGAAGGGACTTTGAAAAAATTTCAACTGGAATTTTAGCAATTTTGACGTGAAATTGTAAACATGTTGTGGATTTGGAATATTCTAGAGAGAATTTTAAAAGCTTCATCTAGGTTTCAACAATGTTGAGAGGGATTTGAAAAGTTTCAATGGGAATGGGAAGAATTAGGACGAAAATTGGAAAATTTTTAAGGGACTTTGACAAAATTTCAACTGGAATTTTAGCAATTTTGACGTGAAATTGTAAACATGTTGAGGTGGATTTGGAATATTCTAGAGAGAAGTTTCAAACTTTTAACAGGATTTCAACAATGTTGAGAGGGATTTGAAAAGTTTCAATGGGAATGTGAAGAATTGGGACGAAAACTGGAAAATTTTTCAGGGACTTTGAAAAAATTTCAACTGGAATTTTAGCAATTTTGACGTGAAATTGTAAACATGTGGACATGGATTTTCAACATTCTAGAGAGAATTTTAAAAGCTTCATCTATGTTTCAACAGTGTTGAGAGGGATTTGAAAAGTTTCAATGGGAATGTGAAGAATTGGGAGGAAAATTGCAAAGTTTTTCAGGGACTTTGAAAAAATTTCAACTGGAATTTTAGCAATTTTGATGTGATGTTGTAAACATGTTGAGGTGAATTTGGAAAATTCTAGAGAGAATTTTAAAAGCTTCCTCAGGGTTTTAACCAATTTGATATGGATTTGAAAAGTTTCAATGGGAATGTGAAGAACTGCAGCTAATTTTGGAAAGATTTTCAGGTACTTTGAAAAAATTTCAACTGGAATTTTAGCAATTTTGACGTGAAATTGTAAACATGTGGACATGGATTTGGAACATTCTAGAGAGAATTTTAAAAGCTTCATCAGGGTTTCAACAATTTTGAGAGTGATTTGAAAAGTTTCAATGGGAATGTGAAGAATTGGGATGAAAATTGGAAAGTTTTGAAGGGACTTTGACAAAATTTCACCTGGAATTTTAGCAATTTTGACGTGAAATTGTAAACATGTTGAGGTGGATTTGGAAAATTCTAGAGAGAATTTTAAAAGCTTCATCAGGGTTTCAACCATTTTGAGAGGGATTTGAAAAGTTTCAATGGGAATGGGAAGAATTGGGACGAAAACTGGAAAATTTTGAAGGGACTTTGACAAAATTTCACCTGGAATTTTAGCAATTTTGACGTGAAATTGTAAACATGTTGAGGTGGATTTGGAACATTCTAGAGAGAATTTTAAAAGCTTCATCTAGGTTTCAACAATGTTGAGAGGGATTTGAAAAGTTTCAAAGGGAATGTGAAGAATTGGGACGAAAATTGGAAAATTTTTCAGGGACTTTGAAAAAATTTCAACTGGAATTTTAGCAATTTTGACGTGAAATTGTAAACATGTTGAGGTGGATTTGGAACATTCTAGAGAGAATTTTAAAAGCTTCATCTAGGTTTCAACGATATCGAGAGGGATTTGAAAAGTTTCAATGGGAATGTGAAGAATTGGGACGAAAATTGGAAAATTTTGAAGGGACTTTGAAAAAATTTCAACTGGAATTTTAGCAATTTTGACGTGAAATTGTAAACATGTTGAGGTGGGTTTAGAAAATTCTACAGGGAAGTTTCAAACTTTCAACAGGATTTCAACCTTTTTGAGAGGGATTTGAAAAGTTTCAATGGGAATGGGAAGAATTGGGACGAAAATTGGAAAATTTTTCAGGGACTTGGAAAATTTTCAACTGGAATTTTAGCAATTTTGACGTGAAATTGTAAACATTTTGAGGTGGGTTTAGAAAATTCTAGAGCGAAGTTTCAAACTTTCAACAGGATTTCAACAATTTTGAGAGGGATTTGAAAAGTTTCAATGGGAATGTGAAGAATTGGGACGAAAATTGGAAAATTTTGAAAGAACTTGGAAAAAATTTCAACTGGAATTTTAGCAATTTTGACGTGAAATTGTAAACACGTGGACGTGGATTTTGAAAATTCTAGAGCGAAGTTTCAAACTTTCAAGAGGATTTCAACAATTTTGAGAGGGATTTGAAAAGTTTCAAAGGGAATGTGAAGAATTGGGACAAAAATTGGAAAATTTTTCAGGGACTTGGAAAAAATTTCAACTGGAATTTTAGCAATTTTGACGTGAAACTGTAAACATGTTGAGGTGGATTTGGAAAATTCTAGAGAGAATTTTAAAAGCTTCAACAGGATTTCAACCATGTTGAGAGGGATTTGAAAAGTTTCAATGGGAATGTGAAGAATTGGGACGAAAATTGGAACATTTTTAAGGGACTTTGAAAAAATTTCAACTGGAATTTTAGAGATTTTGATGTGAAAGTTTCAAAATTTTGTCGGGGATTTGGAAAATTTCCTGAGAATTTCCAAAGTTTCCCCGGGATTTCCAACATTTTGAAGGGAACTCCAAACATGTCAACATTGATTTTAATAATCTCCACTGGAGTGTTAGAGATTTTGACGTGAAAGTTTCACCATTTTGTCGGGGATTTGGAAAATTTCCTGAGAATTTCAAAAGTTTCACCGGGATTTCCCAAATTTTGAAGGGAACTGATCGGAGCTAGCCCAGCGAGAGCCGGAGCCGGCAGGGTTCAACCGACCACGAGGTTCAGCCGAGATTAGGAAGCTCAGAGGGAAACGTACAGGGACAGCGTGATTCCCGGCGGGTCCCGATCGCCAAAGCCCCGGCAGCCATTGCGAGAGAGCAGCTGACGTGGCGGGGGGCGTTCCCACGGTGACGCGGGAGGTTTAAAAGCGGCTGAAACTCGATACTAGCATTCAGTCAGCTGATCGGAGCCAGCCCAGCGAGAGCCGGAGCCGGCGGGGTTCAGCAGACCACGAGGTTCAGCCGAGATCAGGAAGCTCAGAGGGAAACGTACAGGGACAGCGAGATTCCCGGCGGGTCCCGATCGCCAAAGCCCCGGCAGCCATTGCGAGAGAGCGGCTGACGTGGCGGGGGCGTTCCCACGGTGACGGCGACCACACCCCCTCCCCTTGCCTTGAAAAAGCCTTTGGGAGGGCAGCGACTAGTCACCAGGTGCAGGGAGGAGCAACCAGCTTGTGTAGCGGGTGAGTCCCACCCACACTGTGCTGCAGCAGCAGGTGTGGTAGCTTGTGCAGCAGGGTGCAGAGAGCACTTGTTGCTTGTCAGCCCCTCTAGCTTATTGCCAGCGCCCCAGACTGCTGACGACCATGGTCGTCTCCAGGAGGAGAGCTTGTCTCTAACAGACTGTGGCTACGCAGACTGAGGCTCTGTCCCGAACGGTGGCTGTTCAGGTCTCCGGCTGCAGAGAGTGCCACAGCCTGCTGCTGGGGGAGGGAGGCCAGCACTCCACCTGTGTGAGGTGTGAGCAGGTGCAAGAGCTGCTCGACATGGTGGTCAAACTTAAGGAGGAGGTTGAGACGCTGAGGACCATCAGGGAGTGCGAAAGGGAGATGGACTGGTGGAGTAACACCCTGACGTGCCAGTCGGAAAGGTCCCAGGTAGGTACCCCCCAAAAGGAGATAGACCTCCTGCCCTCTCGGATAGAGGCAATTTTGACGTGAAATTGTAAACATGTTGAGGTGGATTTGGAAAATTCTAGAGAGAATTTAAAAGCTTCAACAGGATTTCAACAATGTTGAAAGGGATTTGAAAAGTTTCAATGGGAATGGGAAGAATTGGGATGAAAATTGAAAAGTTTTGAAGGGACTTTGACAAAATTTCAACTGGAATTTTAGCAATTTTGACGTGAAATTGTAAACATGTTGAGGTGGATTTGAAATATTCTAGAGAGAATTTTAAAAGCGTCATCTAGGTTTCAACGATATCGAGAGGGATTTGAAAAGTTTCAAAGGGAATGTGAAGAATTGGGACGAAAATTGGAAAATTTTTCAGGGACTTTGAAAAAATTTCAACTGGAATTTTAGCAATTTTGACGTGAAATTGTAAACATGTGGACATGGATTTTCAACATTCTAGAGAGAATTTTAAAAGCTTCATCTAGGTTTCAACAGTGTTGAGAGGGATTTGAAAAGTTTCAATGGGAATGTGAAGAATTGGGAGGAAAATTGCAAAGTTTTTCAGGGACTTTGAAAAAATTTCAACTGGAATTTTAGCAATTTTGATGTGATGTTGTAAACATGTTGAGGTGAATTTGGAAAATTCTAGAGAGAATTTTAAAAGCTTCCTCAGGGTTTTAACCAATTTGATATGGATTTGAAAAGTTTCAATGGGAATGTGAAGAACTGCAGCTAATTTTGGAAAGATTTTCAGGTACTTTGAAAAAATTTCAACTGGAATTTTAGCAATTTTGACGTGAAATTGTAAACATGTGGACATGGATTTGGAACATTCTAGAGAGAATTTTAAAAGCTTCATCAGGGTTTCAACAATTTTGAGAGTGATTTGAAAAGTTTCAATGGGAATGTGAAGAATTGGGATGAAAATTGGAAAGTTTTGAAGGGACTTTGACAAAATTTCAACTGGAATTTTAGCAATTTTGACGTGAAATTGTAAACATGTTGAGGTGGATTTGGAAAATTCTAGAGAGAATTTTAAAAGCTTCATCAGGGTTTCAACCATTTTGAGAGGGATTTGAAAAGTTTCAATGGGAATGGGAAGAATTGGGACGAAAACTGGAAAATTTTGAAGGGACTTTGACAAAATTTCACCTGGAATTTTAGCAATTTTGACGTGAAATTGTAAACATGTTGAGGTGGATTTGGAACATTCTAGAGAGAATTTTAAAAGCTTCATCTAGGTTTCAACAATGTTGAGAGGGATTTGAAAAGTTTCAAAGGGAATGTGAAGAATTGGGACGAAAATTGGAAAATTTTTCAGGGACTTTGAAAAAATTTCAACTGGAATTTTAGCAATTTTGACGTGAAATTGTAAACATGTTG
Source organism: Streptopelia decaocto (assembly GCF_964273445.1). NCBI lineage: Eukaryota > Metazoa > Chordata > Aves > Columbiformes > Columbidae > Streptopelia > Streptopelia decaocto. The sequence continues at coordinate 23,750 of NW_028115905.1, forward strand.
AGGTGGATTTGGAACATTCTAGAGAGAATTTTAAAAGCTTCATCTAGGTTTCAACGATATCGAGAGGGATTTGAAAAGTTTCAATGGGAATGTGAAGAATTGGGACGAAAATTGGAAAATTTTGAAGGGACTTTGAAAAAATTTCAACTGGAATTTTAGCAATTTTGACGTGAAATTGTAAACATGTTGAGGTGGGTTTAGAAAATTCTACAGGGAAGTTTCAAACTTTCAACAGGATTTCAACCTTTTTGAGAGGGATTTGAAAAGTTTCAATGGGAATGGGAAGAATTGGGACGAAAATTGGAAAATTTTTCAGGGACTTGGAAAAAATTTCAACTGGAATTTTAGCAATTTTGACGTGAAATTGTAAACATTTTGAGGTGGGTTTAGAAAATTCTAGAGCGAAGTTTCAAACTTTCAACAGGATTTCAACAATTTTGAGAGGGATTTGAAAAGTTTCAATGGGAATGTGAAGAATTGGGACGAAAATTGGAAAATTTTGAAAGAACTTGGAAAAAATTTCAACTGGAATTTTAGCAATTTTGACGTGAAATTTTAAACACGTGGACGTGGATTTTGAAAATTCTAGAGCGAAGTTTCAAACTTTCAAGAGGATTTCAACAATTTTGAGAGGGATTTGAAAAGTTTCAAAGGGAATGTGAAGAATTGGGACAAAAATTGGAAAATTTTTCAGGGACTTGGAAAAAATTTCAACTGGAATTTTAGCAATTTTGACGTGAAACTGTAAACATGTTGAGGTGGATTTGGAAAATTCTAGAGAGAATTTTAAAAGCTTCAACAGGATTTCAACCATGTTGAGAGGGATTTGAAAAGTTTCAATGGGAATGTGAAGAATTGGGACGAAAATTGGAACATTTTTAAGGGACTTTGAAAAAATTTCAACTGGAATTTTAGAGATTTTGATGTGAAAGTTTCAAAATTTTGTCGGGGATTTGGAAAATTTCCTGAGAATTTCCAAAGTTTCCCCGGGATTTCCAACATTTTGAAGGGAACTCCAAACATGTCAACATTGATTTTAATAGTCTCCACTGGAGTGTTAGAGATTTTGACGTGAAAGTTTCACCATTTTGTCGGGGATTTGGAAAATTTCCTGAGAATTTCAAAAGTTTCACCGGGATTTCCCAAATTTTGAAGGGAACTGATCGGAGCTAGCCCAGCGAGAGCCGGAGCCGGCAGGGTTCAACCGACCACGAGGTTCAGCCGAGATTAGGAAGCTCAGAGGGAAACGTACAGGGACAGCGTGATTCCCGGCGGGTCCCGATCGCCAAAGCCCCGGCAGCCATTGCGAGAGAGCAGCTGACGTGGCGGGGGGCGTTCCCACGGTGACGCGGGAGGTTTAAAAGCGGCTGAAACTCGATACTAGCATTCAGTCAGCTGATCGGAGCCAGCCCAGCGAGAGCCGGAGCCGGCGGGGTTCAGCAGACCACGAGGTTCAGCCGAGATCAGGAAGCTCAGAGGGAAACGTACAGGGACAGCGAGATTCCCGGCGGGTCCCGATCGCCAAAGCCCCGGCAGCCATTGCGAGAGAGCGGCTGACGTGGCGGGGGCGTTCCCACGGTGACGGCGACCACACCCCCTCCCCTTGCCTTGAAAAAGCCTTTGGGAGGGCAGCGACTAGTCACCAGGTGCAGGGAGGAGCAACCAGCTTGTGTAGCGGGTGAGTCCCACCCACACTGTGCTGCAGCAGCAGGTGTGGTAGCTTGTGCAGCAGGGTGCAGAGAGCACTTGTTGCTTGTCAGCCCCTCTAGCTTATTGCCAGCGCCCCAGACTGCTGACGACCATGGTCGTCTCCAGGAGGAGAGCTTGTCTCTAACAGACTGTGGCTACGCAGACTGAGGCTCTGTCCCGAACGGTGGCTGTTCAGGTCTCCGGCTGCAGAGAGTGCCACAGCCTGCTGCTGGGGGAGGGAGGCCAGCACTCCACCTGTGTGAGGTGTGAGCAGGTGCAAGAGCTGCTCGACATGGTGGTCAAACTTAAGGAGGAGGTTGAGACGCTGAGGACCATCAGGGAGTGCGAAAGGGAGATGGACTGGTGGAGTAACACCCTGACGTGCCAGTCGGAAAGGTCCCAGGTAGGTACCCCCCAAAAGGAGATAGACCTCCTGCCCTCTCGGATAGAGGCAATTTTGACGTGAAATTGTAAACATGTTGAGGTGGATTTGGAAAATTCTAGAGAGAATTTAAAAGCTTCAACAGGATTTCAACAATGTTGAAAGGGATTTGAAAAGTTTCAATGGGAATGGGAAGAATTGGGATGAAAACTGGAAAGTTTTGAAGGGACTTTGACAAAATTTCAACTGGAATTTTAGCAATTTTGACGTGAAATTGTAAACATGTTGAGGTGGATTTGGAAAATTCTAGAGAGAATTTTAAAAGCTTCATCAGGGTTTCAATCATTTGAGAGGGATTTGAAAAGTTTCAACGGGAATGGGAAGAATTGGGACGAAAATTGGAAAATTATGAAGGGACTTTGAAAAAATTTCAACTGGAATTTTAGCAATTTTGACGTGAAATTGTAAACATGTTGTGGATTTGGAATATTCTAGAGAGAATTTTAAAAGCTTCATCTAGGTTTCAACAATGTTGAGAGGGATTTGAAAAGTTTCAATGGGAATGGGAAGAATTAGGACGAAAATTGGAAAATTTTTAAGGGACTTTGACAAAATTTCAACTGGAATTTTAGCAATTTTGACGTGAAATTGTAAACATGTTGAGGTGGATTTGGAATATTCTAGAGAGAAGTTTCAAACTTTTAACAGGATTTCAACAATGTTGAGAGGGATTTGAAAAGTTTCAATGGGAATGTGAAGAATTGGGACGAAAACTGGAAAATTTTGAAGGGACTTTGAAAAAATTTCAACTGGAATTTTAGCAATTTTGACGTGAAATTGTAAACATGTTGAGGTGGATTTGGAACATTCTAGAGAGAATTTTAAAAGCGTCATCTAGGTTTCAACGATATCGAGAGGGATTTGAAAAGTTTCAAAGGGAATGTGAAGAATTGGGACGAAAATTGGAAAATTTTTCAGGGACTTTGAAAAAATTTCAACTGGAATTTTAGCAATTTTGACGTGAAATTGTAAACATGTGGACATGGATTTTCAACATTCTAGAGAGAATTTTAAAAGCTTCATCTAGGTTTCAACAGTGTTGAGAAGGATTTGAAAAGTTTCAATGGGAATGTGAAGAATTGGGAGGAAAATTGCAAAGTTTTTCAGGGACTTTGAAAAAATTTCAACTGGAATTTTAGCAATTTTGATGTGATGTTGTAAACATGTTGAGGTGAATTTGGAAAATTCTAGAGAGAATTTTAAAAGCTTCCTCAGGGTTTTAACCAATTTGATATGGATTTGAAAAGTTTCAATGGGAATGTGAAGAACTGCAGCTAATTTTGGAAAGATTTTCAGGTACTTTGAAAAAATTTCAACTGGAATTTTAGCAATTTTGACGTGAAATTGTAAACATGTGGACATGGATTTGGAACATTCTAGAGAGAATTTTAAAAGCTTCATCAGGGTTTCAACAATTTTGAGAGTGATTTGAAAAGTTTCAATGGGAATGTGAAGAATTGGGATGAAAATTGGAAAGTTTTGAAGGGACTTTGACAAAATTTCAACTGGAATTTTAGCAATTTTGACGTGAAATTGTAAACATGTTGAGGTGGATTTGGAAAATTCTAGAGAGAATTTTAAAAGCTTCATCAGGGTTTCAACCATTTTGAGAGGGATTTGAAAAGTTTCAATGGGAATGGGAAGAATTGGGACGAAAACTGGAAAATTTTGAAGGGACTTTGACAAAATTTCACCTGGAATTTTAGCAATTTTGACGTGAAATTGTAAACATGTTGAGGTGGATTTGGAACATACTAGAGAGAATTTTAAAAGCTTCATGTAGGTTTCAACAATGTTGAGAGGGATTTGAAAAGTTTCAATGGGAATGGGAAGAATTGGGACGAAAATTGGACAATTTTTCAGGGACTTTGAAAAAATTTCAACTGGAATTTTAGCAATTTTGACGTGAAATTGTAAACATGTTGAGGTGGATTTGGAACATTCTAGAGAGAATTTTAAAAGCTTCATCTAGGTTTCAACGATATCGAGAGGGATTTGAAAAGTTTCAATGGGAATGTGAAGAATTGGGACGAAAATTGGAAAATTTTGAAGGGACTTTGAAAAAATTTCAACTGGAATTTTAGCAATTTTGACGTGAAATTGTAAACATGTTGAGGTGGATTTGAAATATTCTAGAGAGAATTTTAAAAGCGTCATCTAGGTTTCAACGATATCGAGAGGGATTTGAAAAGTTTCAAAGGGAATGTGAAGAATTGGGACGAAAATTGGAAAATTTTTCAGGGACTTTGAAAAAATTTCAACTGGAATTTTAGCAATTTTGACGTGAAATTGTAAACATGTGGACATGGATTTTCAACATTCTAGAGAGAATTTTAAAAGCTTCATCTAGGTTTCAACAGTGTTGAGAGGGATTTGAAAAGTTTCAATGGGAATGTGAAGAATTGGGAGGAAAATTGCAAAGTTTTTCAGGGACTTTGAAAAAATTTCAACTGGAATTTTAGCAATTTTGATGTGATGTTGTAAACATGTTGAGGTGAATTTGGAAAATTCTAGAGAGAATTTTAAAAGCTTCCTCAGGGTTTTAACCAATTTGATATGGATTTGAAAAGTTTCAATGGGAATGTGAAGAACTGCAGCTAATTTTGGAAAGATTTTCAGGTACTTTGAAAAAATTTCAACTGGAATTTTAGCAATTTTGACGTGAAATTGTAAACATGTGGACATGGATTTGGAACATTCTAGAGAGAATTTTAAAAGCTTCATCAGGGTTTCAACAATTTTGAGAGTGATTTGAAAAGTTTCAATGGGAATGTGAAGAATTGGGATGAAAATTGGAAAGTTTTGAAGGGACTTTGACAAAATTTCACCTGGAATTTTAGCAATTTTGACGTGAAATTGTAAACATGTTGAGGTGGATTTGGAAAATTCTAGAGAGAATTTTAAAAGCTTCATCAGGGTTTCAACCATTTTGAGAGGGATTTGAAAAGTTTCAATGGGAATGGGAAGAATTGGGACGAAAACTGGAAAATTTTGAAGGGACTTTGACAAAATTTCACCTGGAATTTTAGCAATTTTGACGTGAAATTGTAAACATGTTGAGGTGGATTTGGAACATTCTAGAGAGAATTTTAAAAGCTTCATCTAGGTTTCAACAATGTTGAGAGGGATTTGAAAAGTTTCAAAGGGAATGTGAAGAATTGGGACGAAAATTGGACAATTTTTCAGGGACTTGGAAAAAATTTCAACTGGAATTTTAGCAATTTTGACGTGAAATTGTAAACATGTTGAGGTGGATTTGGAACATTCTAGAGAGAATTTTAAAAGCTTCATCTAGGTTTCAACGATATCGAGAGGGATTTGAAAAGTTTCAATGGGAATGTGAAGAATTGGGACGAAAATTGGAAAATTTTGAAGGGACTTTGAAAAAATTTCAACTGGAATTTTAGCAATTTTGACGTGAAATTGTAAACATGTTGAGGTGGGTTTAGAAAATTCTAGAGCGAAGTTTCAAACTTTCAACAGGATTTCAACAATTTTGAGAGGGATTTGAAAAGTTTCAATGGGAATGTGAAGAATTGGGACGAAAATTGGAAAATTTTGAAAGAACTTGGAAAAAATTTCAACTGGAATTTTAGCAATTTTGACGTGAAATTGTAAACACGTGGACGTGGATTTTGAAAATTCTAGAGCGAAGTTTCAAACTTTCAAGAGGATTTCAACAATTTTGAGAGGGATTTGAAAAGTTTCTATGGGAATGTGAAGAATTGGGACGAAAATTGGAACATTTTTAAGGGACTTTGAAAAAATTTCAACTGGAATTTTAGCAATTTTGACGTGAAACTGTAAACATGTTGAGGTGGATTTGGAAAATTCTAGAGAGAATTTTAAAAGCTTCAACAGGATTTCAACCATGTTGAGAGGGATTTGAAAAGTTTCAATGGGAATGTGAAGAATTGGGACGAAAATTGGAACATTTTTAAGGGACTTTGAAAAAATTTCAACTGGAATTTTAGAGATTTTGATGTGAAAGTTTCAAAATTTTGTCGGGGATTTGGAAAATTTCCTGAGAATTTCCAAAGTTTCCCCGGGATTTCCAACATTTTGAAGGGAACTCCAAACATGTCAACATTGATTTTAATAATCTCCACTGGAGTGTTAGAGATTTTGACGTGAAAGTTTCACCATTTTGTCGGGGATTTGGAAAATTTCCTGAGAATTTCAAAAGTTTCACCGGGATTTCCCAAATTTTGAAGGGAACTGATCGGAGCTAGCCCAGCGAGAGCCGGAGCCGGCAGGGTTCAACCGACCACGAGGTTCAGCCGAGATTAGGAAGCTCAGAGGGAAACGTACAGGGACAGCGTGATTCCCGGCGGGTCCCGATCGCCAAAGCCCCGGCAGCCATTGCGAGAGAGCAGCTGACGTGGCGGGGGGCGTTCCCACGGTGACGCGGGAGGTTTAAAAGCGGCTGAAACTCGATACTAGCATTCAGTCAGCTGATCGGAGCCAGCCCAGCGAGAGCCGGAGCCGGCGGGGTTCAGCAGACCACGAGGTTCAGCCGAGATCAGGAAGCTCAGAGGGAAACGTACAGGGACAGCGAGATTCCCGGCGGGTCCCGATCGCCAAAGCCCCGGCAGCCATTGCGAGAGAGCGGCTGACGTGGCGGGGGCGTTCCCACGGTGACGGCGACCACACCCCCTCCCCTTGCCTTGAAAAAGCCTTTGGGAGGGCAGCGACTAGTCACCAGGTGCAGGGAGGAGCAACCAGCTTGTGTAGCGGGTGAGTCCCACCCACACTGTGCTGCAGCAGCAGGTGTGGTAGCTTGTGCAGCAGGGTGCAGAGAGCACTTGTTGCTTGTCAGCCCCTCTAGCTTATTGCCAGCGCCCCAGACTGCTGACGACCATGGTCGTCTCCAGGAGGAGAGCTTGTCTCTAACAGACTGTGGCTACGCAGACTGAGGCTCTGTCCCGAACGGTGGCTGTTCAGGTCTCCGGCTGCAGAGAGTGCCACGGCCTGCTGCTGGGGGAGGGAGGCCAGCACTCCACCTGTGTGAGGTGTGAGCAGGTGCAAGAGCTGCTCGACATGGTGGTCAAACTTAAGGAGGAGGTTGAGACGCTGAGGACCATCAGGGAGTGCGAAAGGGAGATGGACTGGTGGAGTAACACCCTGACGTGCCAGTCGGAAAGGTCCCAGGTAGGTACCCCCCAAAAGGAGATAGACCTCCTGCCCTCTCGGATAGAGGCAATTTTGACGTGAAATTGTAAACATGTTGAGGTGGATTTGGAAAATTCTAGAGAGAATTTAAAAGCTTCAACAGGATTTCAACAATGTTGAAAGGGATTTGAAAAGTTTCAATGGGAATGGGAAGAATTGGGATGAAAATTGAAAAGTTTTGAAGGGACTTTGACAAAATTTCAACTGGAATTTTAGCAATTTTGACGTGAAATTGTAAACATGTTGAGGTGGATTTGAAATATTCTAGAGAGAATTTTAAAAGCGTCATCTAGGTTTCAACGATATCGAGAGGGATTTGAAAAGTTTCAACGGGAATGTGAAGAATTGGGACGAAAATTGGAAAATTTTTCAGGGACTTTGAAAAAATTTCAACTGGAATTTTAGCAATTTTGACGTGAAATTGTAAACATGTTGTGGATTTGGAATATTCTAGAGAGAATTTTAAAAGCTTCATCTAGGTTTCAACAATGTTGAGAGGGATTTGAAAAGTTTCAATGGGAATGTGAAGAATTGGGACGAAAATTGGAAAATTTTTCAGGGACTTTGAAAAAATTTCAACTGGAATTTTAGCAATTTTGACGTGAAATTGTAAACATGTGGACATGGATTTTCAACATTCTAGAGAGAATTTTAAAAGCTTCATCTAGGTTTCAACAGTGTTGAGAGGGATTTGAAAAGTTTCAATGGGAATGTGAAGAATTGGGAGGAAAACTGGAAAATTTTGAAGGGACTTTGAAAAAATTTCAACTGGAATTTTAGCAATTTTGACGTGAAATTGTAAACATGTTGAGGTGGATTTGGAACATTCTAGAGAGAATTTTAAAAGCGTCATCTAGGTTTCAATGATATCGAGAGGGATTTGAAAAGTTTCAAAGGGAATGTGAAGAATTGGGACGAAAATTGGAAAATTTTTCAGGGACTTTGAAAAAATTTCAACTGGAATTTTAGCAATTTTGATGTGATGTTGTAAACATGTTGAGGTGAATTTGGAAAATTCTAGAGAGAATTTTAAAAGCTTCCTCAGGGTTTTAACCAATTTGATATGGATTTGAAAAGTTTCAATGGGAATGTGAAGAACTGCAGCTAATTTTGGAAAGATTTTCAGGTACTTTGAAAAAATTTCAACTGGAATTTTAGCAATTTTGACGTGAAATTGTAAACATGTGGACATGGATTTGGAACATTCTAGAGAGAATTTTAAAAGCTTCATCAGGGTTTCAACAATTTTGAGAGTGATTTGAAAAGTTTCAATGGGAATGTGAAGAATTGGGATGAAAATTGGAAAGTTTTGAAGGGACTTTGACTAAATTTCAACTGGAATTTTAGCAATTTTGACGTGAAATTGTAAACATGTTGAGGTGGATTTGGAAAATTCTAGAGAGAATTTTAAAAGCTTCATCAGGGTTTCAACCATTTTGAGAGGGATTTGAAAAGTTTCAATGGGAATGTGAAGAATTGGGACGAAAATTGGAAAATTTTGAAGGGACTTTGAAAAAATTTCAACTGGAATTTTAGCAATTTTGACGTGAAATTGTAAACATGTTGAGGTGGGTTTAGAAAATTCTACAGGGAAGTTTCAAACTTTCAACAGGATTTCAACCTTTTTGAGAGGGATTTGAAAAGTTTCAATGGGAATGGGAAGAATTGGGACGAAAATTGGAAAATTTTTCAGGGACTTGGAAAAAATTTCAACTGGAATTTTAGCAATTTTGACGTGAAATTGTAAACATTTTGAGGTGGGTTTAGAAAATTCTAGAGCGAAGTTTCAAACTTTCAACAGGATTTCAACAATTTTGAGAGGGATTTGAAAAGTTTCAATGGGAATGTGAAGAATTGGGACGAAAATTGGAAAATTTTGAAAGAACTTGGAAAAAATTTCAACTGGAATTTTAGCAATTTTGACGTGAAATTGTAAACACGTGGACGTGGATTTTGAAAATTCTAGAGCGAAGTTTCAAACTTTCAAGAGGATTTCAACAATTTTGAGAGGGATTTGAAAAGTTTCAAAGGGAATGTGAAGAATTGGGACAAAAATTGGAAAATTTTTCAGGGACTTGGAAAAAATTTCAACTGGAATTTTAGCAATTTTGACGTGAAACTGTAAACATGTTGAGGTGGATTTGGAAAATTCTAGAGAGAATTTTAAAAGCTTCAACAGGATTTCAACCATGTTGAGAGGGATTTGAAAAGTTTCAATGGGAATGTGAAGAATTGGGACGAAAATTGGAAAATTTTGAAAGAACTTGGAAAAAATTTCAACTGGAATTTTAGCAATTTTGACGTGAAATTGTAAACACGTGGACGTGGATTTTGAAAATTCTAGAGCGAAGTTTCAAACTTTCAAGAGGATTTCAACAATTTTGAGAGGGATTTGAAAAGTTTCAAAGGGAATGTGAAGAATTGGGACAAAAATTGGAAAATTTTTCAGGGACTTGGAAAAAATTTCAACTGGAATTTTAGCAATTTTGACGTGAAACTGTAAACATGTTGAGGTGGATTTGGAAAATTCTAGAGAGAATTTTAAAAGCTTCAACAGGATTTCAACCATGTTGAGAGGGATTTGAAAAGTTTCAATGGGAATGTGAAGAATTGGGACGAAAATTGGAAAATTTTGAAAGAACTTGGAAAAAATTTCAACTGGAATTTTAGCAATTTTGACGTGAAATTGTAAACACGTGGACGTGGATTTTGAAAATTCTAGAGCGAAGTTTCAAACTTTCAAGAGGATTTCAACAATTTTGAGAGGGATTTGAAAAGTTTCTATGGGAATGTGAAGAATTGGGACGAAAATTGGAACATTTTTAAGGGACTTTGAAAAAATTTCAACTGGAATTTTAGAGATTTTGATGTGAAAGTTTCAAAATTTTGTCGGGGATTTGGAAAATTTCCTGAGAATTTCCAAAGTTTCCCCGGGATTTCCAACATTTTGAAGGGAACTCCAAACATGTCAACATTGATTTTAATAATCTCCACTGGAGTGTTAGAGATTTTGACGTGAAAGTTTCACCATTTTGTCGGGGATTTGGAAAATTTCCTGAGAATTTCAAAAGTTTCACCGGGATTTCCCAAATTTTGAAGGGAACTGATCGGAGCTAGCCCAGCGAGAGCCGGAGCCGGCAGGGTTCAACCGACCACGAGGTTCAGCCGAGATTAGGAAGCTCAGAGGGAAACGTACAGGGACAGCGTGATTCCCGGCGGGTCCCGATCGCCAAAGCCCCGGCAGCCATTGCGAGAGAGCGGCTGACGTGGCGGGGGGTGTTCCCACGGTGACGCGGGAGGTTTAAAAGCGGCTGAAACTCGATACTAGCATTCAGTCAGCTGATCGGAGCCAGCCCAGCGAGAGCCGGAGCCGGAGCCGGCGGGGTTCAGCCGACCACGAGGTTCAGCCGAGATCAGGAAGCTCAGAGGGAAACGTACAGGGACAGCGAGATTCCCGGCGGGTCCCGATCGCCAAAGCCCCGGCAGCCATTGCGAGAGAGCGGCTGACGTGGCGGGGGCGTTCCCACGGTGACGGCGACCACACCCCCTCCCCTTGCCTTGAAAAAGCCTTTGGGAGGGCAGCGACTAGTCACCAGGTGCAGGGAGGAGCAACCAGCTTGTGTAGCGGGTGAGTCCCACCCACGCTGTGCTGCAGCAGCAGGTGTGGTAGCTTGTGCAGCAGGGTGCAGAGAGCACTTGTTGCTTGTCAGCCCCTCTAGCTTATTGCCAGCGCCCCAGACTGCTGACGACCATGGTCGTCTCCAGGAGGAGAGCTTGTCTCTAACAGACTGTGGCTACGCAGACTGAGGCTCTGTCCCGAACGGTGGCTGTTCAGGTCTCCGGCTGCAGAGAGTGCCACGGCCTGCTGCTGGGGGAGGGAGGCCAGCACTCCACCTGTGTGAGGTGTGAGCAGGTGCAAGATCTGCTCGACATGGTGGTCAAACTTAAGGAGGAGGTTGAGACGCTGAGGACCATCAGGGAGTGCGAAAGGGAGATGGACTGGTGGAGTAACACCCTGACGTGCCAGTCGGAAAGGTCCCAGGTAGGTACCCCCCAAAAGGAGATAGACCTCCTGCCCTCTCGGATAGAGGCAATTTTGACGTGAAATTGTAAACATGTTGAGGTGGATTTGGAAAATTCTAGAGAGAATTTAAAAGCTTCAACAGGATTTCAACAATGTTGAAAGGGATTTGAAAAGTTTCAATGGGAATGGGAAGAATTGGGATGAAAATTGAAAAGTTTTGAAGGGACTTTGACAAAATTTCAACTGGAATTTTAGCAATTTTGACGTGAAATTGTAAACATGTTGAGGTGGATTTGGAAAATTCTAGAGAGAATTTTAAAAGCTTCATCAGGGTTTCAACCATTTTGAGAGGGATTTGAAAAGTTTCAATGGGAATGGGAAGAATTGGGACGAAAACTGGAAAATTTTGAAGGGACTTTGACAAAATTTCACCTGGAATTTTAGCAATTTTGACGTGAAATTGTAAACATGTTGAGGTGGATTTGGAACATACTAGAGAGAATTTTAAAAGCTTCATCTAGGTTTCAACAATGTTGAGAGGGATTTGAAAAGTTTCAATGGGAATGGGAAGAATTGGGACGAAAATTGGACAATTTTTCAGGGACTTGGAAAAAATTTCAACTGGAATTTTAGCAATTTTGACGTGAAATTGTAAACATGTTGAGGTGGATTTGGAACATTCTAGAGAGAATTTTAAAAGCTTCATCTAGGTTTCAACGATATCGAGAGGGATTTGAAAAGTTTCAATGGGAATGTGAAGAATTGGGACGAAAATTGGAAAATTTTGAAGGGACTTTGAAAAAATTTCAACTGGAATTTTAGCAATTTTGACGTGAAATTGTAAACATGTTGAGGTGGGTTTAGAAAATTCTACAGGGAAGTTTCAAACTTTCAACAGGATTTCAACCTTTTTGAGAGGGATTTGAAAAGTTTCAATGGGAATGGGAAGAATTGGGACGAAAATTGGAAAATTTTGAAGGGACTTGGAAAAAATTTCAACTGGAATTTTAGCAATTTTGACGTGAAATTGTAAACATTTTGAGGTGGGTTTAGAAAATTCTAGAGCGAAGTTTCAAACTTTCAACAGGATTTCAACAATTTTGAGAGGGATTTGAAAAGTTTCAATGGGAATGTGAAGAATTGGGACGAAAATTGGAAAATTTTGAAAGAACTTGGAAAAAATTTCAACTGGAATTTTAGCAATTTTGACGTGAAATTGTAAACACGTGGACGTGGATTTTGAAAATTCTAGAGCGAAGTTTCAAACTTTCAAGAGGATTTCAACAATTTTGAGAGGGATTTGAAAAGTTTCAAAGGGAATGTGAAGAATTGGGACAAAAATTGGAAAATTTTTCAGGGACTTGGAAAAAATTTCAACTGGAATTTTAGCAATTTTGACGTGAAACTGTAAACATGTTGAGGTGGATTTGGAAAATTCTAGAGAGAATTTTAAAAGCTTCAACAGGATTTCAACCATGTTGAGAGGGATTTGAAAAGTTTCAATGGGAATGTGAAGAATTGGGACGAAAATTGGAACATTTTTAAGGGACTTTGAAAAAATTTCAACTGGAATTTTAGAGATTTTGATGTGAAAGTTTCAAAATTTTGTCGGGGATTTGGAAAATTTCCTGAGAATTTCCAAAGTTTCCCCGGGATTTCCAACATTTTGAAGGGAACTCCAAACATGTCAACATTGATTTTAATAATCTCCACTGGAGTGTTAGAGATTTTGACGTGAAAGTTTCACCATTTTGTCGGGGATTTGGAAAATTTCCTGAGAATTTCAAAAGTTTCACCGGGATTTCCCAAATTTTGAAGGGAACTGATCGGAGCTAGCCCAGCGAGAGCCGGAGCCGGCAGGGTTCAACCGACCACGAGGTTCAGCCGAGATTAGGAAGCTCAGAGGGAAACGTACAGGGACAGCGTGATTCCCGGCGGGTCCCGATCGCCAAAGCCCCGGCAGCCATTGCGAGAGAGCGGCTGACGTGGCGGGGGGCGTTCCCACGGTGACGCGGGAGGTTTAAAAGCGGCTGAAACTCGATACTAGCATTCAGTCAGCTGATCGGAGCCAGCCCAGCGAGAGCCGGAGCCGGCGGGGTTCAGCAGACCACGAGGTTCAGCCGAGATCAGGAAGCTCAGAGGGAAACGTACAGGGACAGCGAGATTCCCGGCGGGTCCCGATCGCCAAAGCCCCGGCAGCCATTGCGAGAGAGCGGCTGACGTGGCGGGGGCGTTCCCACGGTGACGGCGACCACACCCCCTCCCCTTGCCTTGAAAAAGCCTTTGGGAGGGCAGCGACTAGTCACCAGGTGCAGGGAGGAGCAACCAGCTTGTGTAGCGGGTGAGTCCCACCCACACTGTGCTGCAGCAGCAGGTGTGGTAGCTTGTGCAGCAGGGTGCAGAGAGCACTTGTTGCTTGTCAGCCCCTCTAGCTTATTGCCAGCGCCCCAGACTGCTGACGACCATGGTCGTCTCCAGGAGGAGAGCTTGTCTCTAACAGACTGTGGCTACGCAGACTGAGGCTCTGTCCCGAACGGTGGCTGTTCAGGTCTCCGGCTGCAGAGAGTGCCACGGCCTGCTGCTGGGGGAGGGAGGCCAGCACTCCACCTGTGTGAGGTGTGAGCAGGTGCAAGAGCTGCTCGACATGGTGGTCAAACTTAAGGAGGAGGTTGAGACGCTGAGGACCATCAGGGAGTGCGAAAGGGAGATGGACTGGTGGAGTAACACCCTGACGTGCCAGTCGGAAAGGTCCCAGGTAGGTACCCCCCAAAAGGAGATAGACCTCCTGCCCTCTCGGATAGAGGCAATTTTGACGTGAAATTGTAAACATGTTGAGGTGGATTTGGAAAATTCTAGAGAGAATTTAAAAGCTTCAACAGGATTTCAACAATGTTGAAAGGGATTTGAAAAGTTTCAATGGGAATGGGAAGAATTGGGATGAAAATTGAAAAGTTTTGAAGGGACTTTGACAAAATTTCAACTGGAATTTTAGCAATTTTGACGTGAAATTGTAAACATGTTGAGGTGGATTTGAAATATTCTAGAGAGAATTTTAAAAGCGTCATCTAGGTTTCAACGATATCGAGAGGGATTTGAAAAGTTTCAAAGGGAATGTGAAGAATTGGGACGAAAATTGGAAAATTTTTCAGGGACTTTGAAAAAATTTCAACTGGAATTTTAGCAATTTTGACGTGAAATTGTAAACATGTGGACATGGATTTTCAACATTCTAGAGAGAATTTTAAAAGCTTCATCTAGGTTTCAACAGTGTTGAGAGGGATTTGAAAAGTTTCAATGGGAATGTGAAGAATTGGGAGGAAAATTGCAAAGTTTTTCAGGGACTTTGAAAAAATTTCAACTGGAATTTTAGCAATTTTGATGTGATGTTGTAAACATGTTGAGGTGAATTTGGAAAATTCTAGAGAGAATTTTAAAAGCTTCATCTAGGTTTCAACAATGTTGAGAGGGATTTGAAAAGTTTCAAAGGGAATGTGAAGAATTGGGACGAAAAATGGACAATTTTTCAGGGACTTTGAAAAAATTTCAACTGGAATTTTAGCAATTTTGACGTGAAATTGTAAACATGTGGACATGGATTTGGAACATTCTAGAGAGAATTTTAAAAGCTTCATCAGGGTTTCAACAATTTTGAGAGTGATTTGAAAAGTTTCAATGGGAATGTGAAGAATTGGGATGAAAATTGGAAAGTTTTGAAGGGACTTTGACAAAATTTCAACTGGAATTTTAGCAATTTTGACGTGAAATTGTAAACATGTTGAGGTGGATTTGGAACATTCTAGAGAGAATTTTAAAAGCTTCATCTAGGTTTCAACAATGTTGAGAGGGATTTGAAAAGTTTCAAAGGGAATGTGAAGAATTGGGACGAAAAATGGACAATTTTTCAGGGACTTTGAAAAAATTTCAACTGGAATTTTAGCAATTTTGACGTGAAATTGTAAACATGTTGAGGTGGATTTGGAACATTCTAGAGAGAATTTTAAAAGCTTCATCTAGGTTTCAACGATATCGAGAGGGATTTGAAAAGTTTCAATGGGAATGTGAAGAATTGGGACGAAAATTGGAAAATTTTGAAGGGACTTTGAAAAAATTTCAACTGGAATTTTAGCAATTTTGACGTGAAATTGTAAACATGTTGAGGTGGGTTTAGAAAATTCTACAGGGAAGTTTCAAACTTTCAACAGGATTTCAACCTTTTTGAGAGGGATTTGAAAAGTTTCAATGGGAATGGGAAGAATTGGGACGAAAATTGGAAAATTTTTCAGGGACTTGGAAAAAATTTCAACTGGAATTTTAGCAATTTTGACGTGAAATTGTAAACATTTTGAGGTGGGTTTAGAAAATTCTAGAGCGAAGTTTCAAACTTTCAACAGGATTTCAACAATTTTGAGAGGGATTTGAAAAGTTTCAATGGGAATGTGAAGAATTGGGACGAAAATTGGAAAATTTTGAAAGAACTTGGAAAAAATTTCAACTGGAATTTTAGCAATTTTGACGTGAAATTGTAAACACGTGGACGTGGATTTTGAAAATTCTAGAGCGAAGTTTCAAACTTTCAAGAGGATTTCAACAATTTTGAGAGGGATTTGAAAAGTTTCAAAGGGAATGTGAAGAATTGGGACAAAAATTGGAAAATTTTTCAGGGACTTGGAAAAAATTTCAACTGGAATTTTAGCAATTTTGACGTGAAACTGTAAACATGTTGAGGTGGATTTGGAAAATTCTAGAGAGAATTTTAAAAGCTTCAACAGGATTTCAACCATGTTGAGAGGGATTTGAAAAGTTTCAATGGGAATGTGAAGAATTGGGACGAAAATTGGAACATTTTTAAGGGACTTTGAAAAAATTTCAACTGGAATTTTAGAGATTTTGATGTGAAAGTTTCAAAATTTTGTCGGGGATTTGGAAAATTTCCTGAGAATTTCCAAAGTTTCCCCGGGATTTCCAACATTTTGAAGGGAACTCCAAACATGTCAACATTGATTTTAATAATCTCCACTGGAGTGTTAGAGATTTTGACGTGAAAGTTTCACCATTTTGTCGGGGATTTGGAAAATTTCCTGAGAATTTCAAAAGTTTCACCGGGATTTCCCAAATTTTGAAGGGAACTGATCGGAGCTAGCCCAGCGAGAGCCGGAGCCGGCAGGGTTCAACCGACCACGAGGTTCAGCCGAGATTAGGAAGCTCAGAGGGAAACGTACAGGGACAGCGAGATTCCCGGCGGGTCCCGATCGCCAAAGCCCCGGCAGCCATTGCGAGAGAGCAGCTGACGTGGCGGGGGGCGTTCCCACGGTGACGCGGGAGGTTTAAAAGCGGCTGAAACTCGATACTAGCATTCAGTCAGCTGATCGGAGCCAGCCCAGCGAGAGCCGGAGCCGGCGGGGTTCAGCAGACCACGAGGTTCAGCCGAGATCAGGAAGCTCAGAGGGAAACGTACAGGGACAGCGAGATTCCCGGCGGGTCCCGATCGCCAAAGCCCCGGCAGCCATTGCGAGAGAGCGGCTGACGTGGCGGGGGCGTTCCCACGGTGACGGCGACCACACCCCCTCCCCTTGCCTTGAAAAAGCCTTTGGGAGGGCAGCGACTAGTCACCAGGTGCAGGGAGGAGCAACCAGCTTGTGTAGCGGGTGAGTCCCACCCACACTGTGCTGCAGCAGCAGGTGTGGTAGCTTGTGCAGCAGGGTGCAGAGAGCACTTGTTGCTTGTCAGCCCCTCTAGCTTATTGCCAGCGCCCCAGACTGCTGACGACCATGGTCGTCTCCAGGAGGAGAGCTTGTCTCTAACAGACTGTGGCTACGCAGACTGAGGCTCTGTCCCGAACGGTGGCTGTTCAGGTCTCCGGCTGCAGAGAGTGCCACGGCCTGCTACTGGGGGAGGGAGGCCAGCACTCCACCTGTGTGAGGTGTGAGCAGGTGCAAGAGCTGCTCGACATGGTGGTCAAACTTAAGGAGGAGGTTGAGACGCTGAGGACCATCAGGGAGTGCGAAAGGGAGATGGACTGGTGGAGTAACACCCTGACGTGCCAGTCGGAAAGGTCCCAGGTAGGTACCCCCCAAAAGGAGATAGACCTCCTGCCCTCTCGGATAGAGGCAATTTTGACGTGAAATTGTAAACATGTTGAGGTGGATTTGGAAAATTCTAGAGAGAATTTAAAAGCTTCAACAGGATTTCAACAATGTTGAAAGGGATTTGAAAAGTTTCAATGGGAATGGGAAGAATTGGGATGAAAATTGAAAAGTTTTGAAGGGACTTTGACAAAATTTCAACTGGAATTTTAGCAATTTTGACGTGAAATTGTAAACATGTTGAGGTGGATTTGGAAAATTCTAGAGAGAATTTTAAAAGCTTCATCAGGGTTTCAATCATTTGAGAGGGATTTGAAAAGTTTCAACGGGAATGGGAAGAATTGGGATGAAAATTGGAAAATTATGAAGGGACTTTGAAAAAATTTCAACTGGAATTTTAGCAATTTTGACGTGAAATTGTAAACATGTTGTGGATTTGGAATATTCTAGAGAGAATTTTAAAAGCTTCATCTAGGTTTCAACAATGTTGAGAGGGATTTGAAAAGTTTCAATGGGAATGGGAAGAATTAGGACGAAAATTGGAAAATTTTTAAGGGACTTTGACAAAATTTCAACTGGAATTTTAGCAATTTTGACGTGAAATTGTAAACATGTTGAGGTGGATTTGGAATATTCTAGAGAGAAGTTTCAAACTTTTAACAGGATTTCAACAATGTTGAGAGGGATTTGAAAAGTTTCAATGGGAATGTGAAGAATTGGGACGAAAACTGGAAAATTTTGAAGGGACTTTGAAAAAATTTCAACTGGAATTTTAGCAATTTTGACGTGAAATTGTAAACATGTTGAGGTGGATTTGGAACATTCTAGAGAGAATTTTAAAAGCGTCATCTAGGTTTCAATGATATCGAGAGGGATTTGAAAAGTTTCAAAGGGAATGTGAAGAATTGGGACGAAAATTGGAAAATTTTTCAGGGACTTTGAAAAAATTTCAACTGGAATTTTAGCAATTTTGACGTGAAATTGTAAACATGTGGACATGGATTTTCAACATTCTAGAGAGAATTTTAAAAGCTTCATCTAGGTTTCAACAGTGTTGAGAGGGATTTGAAAAGTTTCAATGGGAATGTGAAGAATTGGGAGGAAAATTGCAAAGTTTTTCAGGGACTTTGAAAAAATTTCAACTGCAATTTTAGCAATTTTGATGTGATGTTGTAAACATGTTGAGGTGAATTTGGAAAATTCTAGAGAGAATTTTAAAAGCTTCCTCAGGGTTTTAACCAATTTGATATGGATTTGAAAAGTTTCAATGGGAATGTGAAGAACTGCAGCTAATTTTGGAAAGATTTTCAGGTACTTTGAAAAAATTTCAACTGGACTTTTAGCAATTTTGACGTGAAATTGTAAACATGTGGACATGGATTTGGAACATTCTAGAGAGAATTTTAAAAGCTTCATCAGGGTTTCAACAATTTTGAGAGTGATTTGAAAAGTTTCAATGGGAATGTGAAGAATTGGGATGAAAATTGAAAAGTTTTGAAGGGACTTTGACAAAATTTCAACTGGAATTTTAGCAATTTTGACGTGAAATTGTAAACATGTTGAGGTGGATTTGGAACATTCTAGAGAGAATTTTAAAAGCTTCATCAGGGTTTCAACCATTTTGAGAGGGATTTGAAAAGTTTCAATGGGAATGGGAAGAATTGGGACGAAAACTGGAAAATTTTGAAGGGACTTTGACAAAATTTCACCTGGAATTTTAGCAATTTTGACGTGAAATTGTAAACATGTTGAGGTGGATTTGGAACATACTAGAGAGAATTTTAAAAGGTTCATCTAGGTTTCAACAATGTTGAGAGGGATTTGAAAAGTTTCAATGGGAATGTGAAGAATTGGGACGAAAATTGGACAATTTTTCAGGGACTTGGAAAAAATTTCAACTGGAATTTTAGCAATTTTGACGTGAAATTGTAAACATGTTGAGGTGGATTTGGAACATTCTAGAGAGAATTTTAAAAGCTTCATCTAGGTTTCAACGATATCGAGAGGGATTTGAAAAGTTTCAATGGGAATGTGAAGAATTGGGACGAAAATTGGAAAATTTTGAAGGGACTTTGAAAAAATTTCAACTGGAATTTTAGCAATTTTGACGTGAAATTGTAAACATGTTGAGGTGGGTTTAGAAAATTCTACAGGGAAGTTTCAAACTTTCAACAGGATTTCAACCTTTTTGAGAGGGATTTGAAAAGTTTCAATGGGAATGGGAAGAATTGGGACGAAAATTGGAAAATTTTTCAGGGACTTGGAAAAAATTTCAACTGGAATTTTAGCAATTTTGACGTGAAATTGTAAACATTTTGAGGTGGGTTTAGAAAATTCTAGAGCGAAGTTTCAAACTTTCAACAGGATTTCAACAATTTTGAGAGGGATTTGAAAAGTTTCAATGGGAATGTGAAGAATTGGGACGAAAATTGGAAAATTTTGAAAGAACTTGGAAAAAATTTCAACTGGAATTTTAGCAATTTTGACGTGAAATTGTAAACACGTGGACGTGGATTTTGAAAATTCTAGAGCGAAGTTTCAAACTTTCAAGAGGATTTCAACAATTTTGAGAGGGATTTGAAAAGTTTCAAAGGGAATGTGAAGAATTGGGACAAAAATTGGAAAATTTTTCAGGGACTTGGAAAAAATTTCAACTGGAATTTTAGCAATTTTGACGTGAAACTGTAAACATGTTGAGGTGGATTTGGAAAATTCTAGAGAGAATTTTAAAAGCTTCAACAGGATTTCAACCATGTTGAGAGGGATTTGAAAAGTTTCAATGGGAATGTGAAGAATTGGGACGAAAATTGGAACATTTTTAAGGGACTTTGAAAAAATTTCAACTGGAATTTTAGAGATTTTGATGTGAAAGTTTCAAAATTTTGTCGGGGATTTGGAAAATTTCCTGAGAATTTCCAAAGTTTCCCCGGGATTTCCAACATTTTGAAGGGAACTCCAAACATGTCAACATTGATTTTAATAATCTCCACTGGAGTGTTAGAGATTTTGACGTGAAAGTTTCACCATTTTGTCGGGGATTTGGAAAATTTCCTGAGAATTTCAAAAGTTTCACCGGGATTTCCCAAATTTTGAAGGGAACTGATCGGAGCTAGCCCAGCGAGAGCCGGAGCCGGCAGGGTTCAACCGACCACGAGGTTCAGCCGAGATTAGGAAGCTCAGAGGGAAACGTACAGGGACAGCGAGATTCCCGGCGGGTCCCGATCGCCAAAGCCCCGGCAGCCATTGCGAGAGAGCAGCTGACGTGGCGGGGGGCGTTCCCACGGTGACGCGGGAGGTTTAAAAGCGGCTGAAACTCGATACTAGCATTCAGTCAGCTGATCGGAGCCAGCCCAGCGAGAGCCGGAGCCGGCGGGGTTCAGCAGACCACGAGGTTCAGCCGAGATCAGGAAGCTCAGAGGGAAACGTACAGGGACAGCGAGATTCCCGGCGGGTCCCGATCGCCAAAGCCCCGGCAGCCATTGCGAGAGAGCGGCTGACGTGGCGGGGGCGTTCCCACGGTGACGGCGACCACACCCCCTCCCCTTGCCTTGAAAAAGCCTTTGGGAGGGCAGCGACTAGTCACCAGGTGCAGGGAGGAGCAACCAGCTTGTGTAGCGGGTGAGTCCCACCCACACTGTGCTGCAGCAGCAGGTGTGGTAGCTTGTGCAGCAGGGTGCAGAGAGCACTTGTTGCTTGTCAGCCCCTCTAGCTTATTGCCAGCGCCCCAGACTGCTGACGACCATGGTCGTCTCCAGGAGGAGAGCTTGTCTCTAACAGACTGTGGCTACGCAGACTGAGGCTCTGTCCCGAACGGTGGCTGTTCAGGTCTCCGGCTGCAGAGAGTGCCACGGCCTGCTACTGGGGGAGGGAGGCCAGCACTCCACCTGTGTGAGGTGTGAGCAGGTGCAAGAGCTGCTCGACATGGTGGTCAAACTTAAGGAGGAGGTTGAGACGCTGAGGACCATCAGGGAGTGCGAAAGGGAGATGGACTGGTGGAGTAACACCCTGACGTGCCAGTCGGAAAGGTCCCAGGTAGGTACCCCCCAAAAGGAGATAGACCTCCTGCCCTCTCGGATAGAGGCAATTTTGACGTGAAATTGTAAACATGTTGAGGTGGATTTGGAAAATTCTAGAGAGAATTTAAAAGCTTCAACAGGATTTCAACAATGTTGAAAGGGATTTGAAAAGTTTCAATGGGAATGGGAAGAATTGGGATGAAAATTGAAAAGTTTTGAAGGGACTTTGACAAAATTTCAACTGGAATTTTAGCAATTTTGACGTGAAATTGTAAACATGTTGAGGTGGATTTGGAAAATTCTAGAGAGAATTTTAAAAGCTTCATCAGGGTTTCAATCATTTGAGAGGGATTTGAAAAGTTTCAACGGGAATGGGAAGAATTGGGATGAAAATTGGAAAATTATGAAGGGACTTTGAAAAAATTTCAACTGGAATTTTAGCAATTTTGACGTGAAATTGTAAACATGTTGTGGATTTGGAATATTCTAGAGAGAATTTTAAAAGCTTCATCTAGGTTTCAACAATGTTGAGAGGGATTTGAAAAGTTTCAATGGGAATGGGAAGAATTAGGACGAAAATTGGAAAATTTTTAAGGGACTTTGACAAAATTTCAACTGGAATTTTAGCAATTTTGACGTGAAATTGTAAACATGTTGAGGTGGATTTGGAACATTCTAGAGAGAATTTTAAAAGCTTCATCTAGGTTTCAACGATATCGAGAGGGATTTGAAAAGTTTCAATGGGAATGTGAAGAATTGGGACGAAAATTGGAAAATTTTGAAGGGACTTTGAAAAAATTTCAACTGGAATTTTAGCAATTTTGACGTGAAATTGTAAACATGTTGAGGTGGGTTTAGAAAATTCTACAGGGAAGTTTCAAACTTTCAACAGGATTTCAACCTTTTTGAGAGGGATTTGAAAAGTTTCAATGGGAATGGGAAGAATTGGGACGAAAATTGGAAAATTTTTCAGGGACTTGGAAAAAATTTCAACTGGAATTTTAGCAATTTTGACGTGAAATTGTAAACATTTTGAGGTGGGTTTAGAAAATTCTAGAGCGAAGTTTCAAACTTTCAACAGGATTTCAACAATTTTGAGAGGGATTTGAAAAGTTTCAATGGGAATGTGAAGAATTGGGACGAAAATTGGAAAATTTTGAAAGAACTTGGAAAAAATTTCAACTGGAATTTTAGCAATTTTGACGTGAAATTGTAAACACGTGGACGTGGATTTTGAAAATTCTAGAGCGAAGTTTCAAACTTTCAAGAGGATTTCAACAATTTTGAGAGGGATTTGAAAAGTTTCAAAGGGAATGTGAAGAATTGGGACAAAAATTGGAAAATTTTTCAGGGACTTGGAAAAAATTTCAACTGGAATTTTAGCAATTTTGACGTGAAACTGTAAACATGTTGAGGTGGATTTGGAAAATTCTAGAGAGAATTTTAAAAGCTTCAACAGGATTTCAACCATGTTGAGAGGGATTTGAAAAGTTTCAATGGGAATGTGAAGAATTGGGACGAAAATTGGAACATTTTTAAGGGACTTTGAAAAAATTTCAACTGGAATTTTAGAGATTTTGATGTGAAAGTTTCAAAATTTTGTCGGGGATTTGGAAAATTTCCTGAGAATTTCCAAAGTTTCCCCGGGATTTCCAACATTTTGAAGGGAACTCCAAACATGTCAACATTGATTTTAATAATCTCCACTGGAGTGTTAGAGATTTTGACGTGAAAGTTTCACCATTTTGTCGGGGATTTGGAAAATTTCCTGAGAATTTCAAAAGTTTCACCGGGATTTCCCAAATTTTGAAGGGAACTGATCGGAGCTAGCCCAGCGAGAGCCGGAGCCGGCAGGGTTCAACCGACCACGAGGTTCAGCCGAGATTAGGAAGCTCAGAGGGAAACGTACAGGGACAGCGTGATTCCCGGCGGGTCCCGATCGCCAAAGCCCCGGCAGCCATTGCGAGAGAGCGGCTGACGTGGCGGGGGGCGTTCCCACGGTGACGCGGGAGGTTTAAAAGCGGCTGAAACTCGATACTAGCATTCAGTCAGCTGATCGGAGCCAGCCCAGCGAGAGCCGGAGCCGGAGCCGGCGGGGTTCAGCCGACCACGAGGTTCAGCCGAGATCAGGAAGCTCAGAGGGAAACGTACAGGGACAGCGAGATTCCCGGCGGGTCCCGATCGCCAAAGCCCCGGCAGCCATTGCGAGAGAGCGGCTGACGTGGCGGGGGCGTTCCCACGGTGACGGCGACCACACCCCCTCCCCTTGCCTTGAAAAAGCCTTTGGGAGGGCAGCGACTAGTCACCAGGTGCAGGGAGGAGCAACCAGCTTGTGTAGCGGGTGAGTCCCACCCACACTGTGCTGCAGCAGCAGGTGTGGTAGCTTGTGCAGCAGGGTGCAGAGAGCACTTGTTGCTTGTCAGCCCCTCTAGCTTATTGCCAGCGCCCCAGACTGCTGACGACCATGGTCGTCTCCAGGAGGAGAGCTTGTCTCTAACAGACTGTGGCTACACAGACTGAGGCTCTGTCCCGAACGGTGGCTGTTCAGGTCTCCGGCTGCAGAGAGTGCCACGGCCTGCTGCTGGGGGAGGGAGGCCAGCACTCCACCTGTGTGAGGTGTGAGCAGGTGCAAGATCTGCTCGACATGGTGGTCAAACTTAAGGAGGAGGTTGAGACGCTGAGGACCATCAGGGAGTGCGAAAGGGAGATGGACTGGTGGAGTAACACCCTGACGTTACAGTCGGAAAGGTCCCAGGTAGGTACCCCCCAAAAGGAGATAGACCTCCTGCCCTCTCGGATAGAGGCAATTTTGACGTGAAATTGTAAACATGTTGAGGTGGATTTGGAAAATTCTAGAGAGAATTTAAAAGCTTCAACAGGATTTCAACAATGTTGAAAGGGATTTGAAAAGTTTCAATGGGAATGGGAAGAATTGGGATGAAAATTGAAAAGTTTTGAAGGGACTTTGACAAAATTTCAACTGGAATTTTAGCAATTTTGACGTGAAATTGTAAACATGTTGAGGTGGATTTGGAAAATTCTAGAGAGAATTTTAAAAGCTTCATCAGGGTTTCAACCATTTTGAGAGGGATTTGAAAAGTTTCAATGGGAATGGGAAGAATTGGGACGAAAACTGGAAAATTTTGAAGGGACTTTGACAAAATTTCACCTGGAATTTTAGCAATTTTGACGTGAAATTGTAAACATGTTGAGGTGGATTTGGAACATACTAGAGAGAATTTTAAAAGCTTCATCTAGGTTTCAACAATGTTGAGAGGGATTTGAAAAGTTTCAATGGGAATGGGAAGAATTGGGACGAAAATTGGACAATTTTTCAGGGACTTGGAAAAAATTTCAACTGGAATTTTAGCAATTTTGACGTGAAATTGTAAACATGTTGAGGTGGATTTGGAACATTCTAGAGAGAATTTTAAAAGCTTCATCTAGGTTTCAACGATATCGAGAGGGATTTGAAAAGTTTCAATGGGAATGTGAAGAATTGGGACGAAAATTGGAAAATTTTGAAGGGACTTGGAAAAAATTTCAACTGGAATTTTAGCAATTTTGACATGAAATTGTAAACATTTTGAGGTGGGTTTAGAAAATTCTAGAGCGAAGTTTCAAACTTTCAAGAGGATTTCAACAATTTTGAGAGGGATTTGAAAAGTTTCAAAGGGAATGTGAAGAATTGGGACGAAAATTGGAAAATTTTGAAAGAACTTGGAAAAAATTTCAACTGGAATTTTAGCAATTTTGACGTGAAATTGTAAACACGTGGACGTGGATTTTGAAAATTCTAGAGCGAAGTTTCAAACTTTCAAGAGGATTTCAACAATTTTGAGAGGGATTTGAAAAGTTTCAAAGGGAATGTGAAGAATTGGGACAAAAATTGGAAAATTTTTCAGGGACTTGGAAAAAATTTCAACTGGAATTTTAGCAATTTTGACGTGAAACTGTAAACATGTTGAGGTGGATTTGGAAAATTCTAGAGAGAATTTTAAAAGCTTCAACAGGATTTCAACCATGTTGAGAGGGATTTGAAAAGTTTCAATGGGAATGTGAAGAATTGGGACGAAAATTGGAACATTTTTAAGGGACTTTGAAAAAATTTCAACTGGAATTTTAGAGATTTTGATGTGAAAGTTTCAAAATTTTGTCGGGGATTTGGAAAATTTCCTGAGAATTTCCAAAGTTTCCCCGGGATTTCCAACATTTTGAAGGGAACTCCAAACATGTCAACATTGATTTTAATAATCTCCACTGGAGTGTTAGAGATTTTGACGTGAAAGTTTCACCATTTTGTCGGGGATTTGGAAAATTTCCTGAGAATTTCAAAAGTTTCACCGGGATTTCCCAAATTTTGAAGGGAACTGATCGGAGCTAGCCCAGCGAGAGCCGGAGCCGGCAGGGTTCAACCGACCACGAGGTTCAGCCGAGATCAGGAAGCTCAGAGGGAAACGTACAGGGACAGCGTGATTCCCGGCGGGTCCCGATCGCCAAAGCCCCGGCAGCCATTGCGAGAGAGCGGCTGACGTGGCGGGGGGCGTTCCCACGGTGACGCGGGAGGTTTAAAAGCGGCTGAAACTCGATACTAGCATTCAGTCAGCTGATCGGAGCCAGCCCAGCGAGAGCCGGAGCCGGAGCCGGCGGGGTTCAGCCGACCACGAGGTTCAGCCGAGATCAGGAAGCTCAGAGGGAAACGTACAGGGACAGCGAGATTCCCGGCGGGTCCCGATCGCCAAAGCCCCGGCAGCCATTGCGAGAGAGCGGCTGACGTGGCGGGGGCGTTCCCACGGTGACGGCGACCACACCCCCTCCCCTTGCCTTGAAAAAGCCTTTGGGAGGGCAGCGACTAGTCACCAGGTGCAGGGAGGAGCAACCAGCTTGTGTAGCGGGTGAGTCCCACCCACACTGTGCTGCAGCAGCAGGTGTGGTAGCTTGTGCAGCAGGGTGCAGAGAGCACTTGTTGCTTGTCAGCCCCTCTAGCTTATTGCCAGCGCCCCAGACTGCTGACGACCATGGTCGTCTCCAGGAGGAGAGCTTGTCTCTAACAGACTGTGGCTACGCAGACTGAGGCTCTGTCCCGAACGGTGGCTGTTCAGGTCTCCGGCTGCAGAGAGTGCCACGGCCTGCTGCTGGGGGAGGGAGGCCAGCACTCCACCTGTGTGAGGTGTGAGCAGGTGCAAGATCTGCTCGACATGGTGGTCAAACTTAAGGAGGAGGTTGAGACGCTGAGGATCATCAGGGAGTGCGAAAGGGAGATGGACTGGTGGAGTAACACCCTGACGTGCCAGTCGGAAAGGTCCCAGGTAGGTACCCCCCAAAAGGAGATAGACCTCCTGCCCTCTCGGATAGAGGCAATTTTGACGTGAAATTGTAAACATGTTGAGGTGGATTTGGAAAATTCTAGAGAGAATTTAAAAGCTTCAACAGGATTTCAACAATGTTGAAAGGGATTTGAAAAGTTTCAATGGGAATGGGAAGAATTGGGATGAAAATTGAAAAGTTTTGAAGGGACTTTGACAAAATTTCAACTGGAATTTTAGCAATTTTGACGTGAAATTGTAAACATGTTGAGGTGGATTTGGAAAATTCTAGAGAGAATTTTAAAAGCTTCATCAGGGTTTCAATCATTTGAGAGGGATTTGAAAAGTTTCAACGGGAATGGGAAGAATTGGGACGAAAATTGGAAAATTATGAAGGGACTTTGAAAAAATTTCAACTGGAATTTTAGCAATTTTGACGTGAAATTGTAAACATGTTGTGGATTTGGAATATTCTAGAGAGAATTTTAAAAGCTTCATCTAGGTTTCAACAATGTTGAGAGGGATTTGAAAAGTTTCAATGGGAATGGGAAGAATTAGGACGAAAATTGGAAAATTTTTAAGGGACTTTGACAAAATTTCAACTGGAATTTTAGCAATTTTGACGTGAAATTGTAAACATGTTGAGGTGGATTTGGAATATTCTAGAGAGAAGTTTCAAACTTTTAACAGGATTTCAACAATGTTGAGAGGGATTTGAAAAGTTTCAATGGGAATGTGAAGAATTGGGACGAAAACTGGAAAATTTTGAAGGGACTTTGAAAAAATTTCAACTGGAATTTTAGCAATTTTGACGTGAAATTGTAAACATGTTGAGGTGGATTTGGAACATTCTAGAGAGAATTTTAAAAGCGTCATCTAGGTTTCAATGATATCGAGAGGGATTTGAAAAGTTTCAAAGGGAATGTGAAGAATTGGGACGAAAATTGGAAAATTTTTCAGGGACTTTGAAAAAATTTCAACTGGAATTTTAGCAATTTTGACGTGAAATTGTAAACATGTGGACATGGATTTTCAACATTCTAGAGAGAATTTTAAAAGCTTCATCTAGGTTTCAACAGTGTTGAGAGGGATTTGAAAAGTTTCAATGGGAATGTGAAGAATTGGGAGGAAAATTGCAAAGTTTTTCAGGGACTTTGAAAAAATTTCAACTGGAATTTTAGCAATTTTGATGTGATGTTGTAAACATGTTGAGGTGAATTTGGAAAATTCTAGAGAGAATTTTAAAAGCTTCCTCAGGGTTTTAACCAATTTGATATGGATTTGAAAAGTTTCAATGGGAATGTGAAGAACTGCAGCTAATTTTGGAAAGATTTTCAGGTACTTTGAAAAAATTTCAACTGGAATTTTAGCAATTTTGACGTGAAATTGTAAACATGTGGACATGGATTTGGAACATTCTAGAGAGAATTTTAA
The DNA here is from genome assembly GCF_964273445.1 of Streptopelia decaocto. Classification (NCBI taxonomy): domain Eukaryota; kingdom Metazoa; phylum Chordata; class Aves; order Columbiformes; family Columbidae; genus Streptopelia; species Streptopelia decaocto. The sequence continues at coordinate 51,916 of NW_028115905.1, forward strand.
AAGCTTCATCAGGGTTTCAACAATTTTGAGAGGGATTTGAAAAGTTTCAATGGGAATGGGAAGAGTTGGGACGAAAACTGGAAAATTTTGAAGGGACTTTGACAAAATTTCACCTGGAATTTTAGCAATTTTGACGTGAAATTGTAAACATGTTGAGGTGGATTTGGAACATTCTAGAGAGAATTTTAAAAGCTTCATCTAGGTTTCAACGATATCGAGAGGGATTTGAAAAGTTTCAATGGGAATGTAAAGAATTGGGACGAAAATTGGAAAATTTTGAAGGGACTTTGAAAAAATTTCAACTGGAATTTTAGCAATTTTGACGTGAAATTGTAAACATGTTGAGGTGGGTTTAGAAAATTCTACAGGGAAGTTTCAAACTTTCAACAGGATTTCAACCTTTTTGAGAGGGATTTGAAAAGTTTCAATGGGAATGGGAAGAATTGGGACGAAAATTGGAAAATTTTTCAGGGACTTGGAAAAAATTTCAACTGGAATTTTAGCAATTTTGACGTGAAATTGTAAACATTTTGAGGTGGGTTTAGAAAATTCTAGAGCGAAGTTTCAAACTTTCAACAGGATTTCAACAATTTTGAGAGGGATTTGAAAAGTTTCAATGGGAATGTGAAGAATTGGGACGAAAATTGGAAAACTTTGAAAGAACTTGGAAAAAATTTCAACTGGAATTTTAGCAATTTTGACGTGAAATTGTAAACACGTGGACGTGGATTTTGAAAATTCTAGAGCGAAGATTCAAACTTTCAAGAGGATTTCAACAATTTTGAGAGGGATTTGAAAAGTTTCAAAGGGAATGTGAAGAATTGGGACAAAAATTGGAAAATTTTTCAGGGACTTGGGAAAAATTTCAACTGGAATTTTAGCAATTTTGACGTGAAACTGTAAACATGTTGAGGTGGATTTGGAAAATTCTAGAGAGAATTTTAAAAGCTTCAACAGGATTTCAACCATGTTGAGAGGGATTTGAAAAGTTTCAATGGGAATGTGAAGAATTGGGATGAAAATTGGAACATTTTTAAGGGACTTTGAAAAAATTTCAACTGGAATTTTAGAGATTTTGACGTGAAAGTTTCACCATTTTGTCGGGGATTTGGAAAATTTCCTGAGAATTTCAAAAGTTTCACCGGGATTTCCCAAATTTTGAAGGGAACTGATCGGAGCTAGCCCAGCGAGAGCCGGAGCCGGCAGGGTTCAACCGACCACGAGGTTCAGCCGAGATTAGGAAGCTCAGAGGGAAACGTACAGGGACAGCGTGATTCCCGGCGGGTCCCGATCGCCAAAGCCCCGGCAGCCATTGCGAGAGAGCAGCTGACGTGGCGGGGGGCGTTCCCATGGTGACGCGGGAGGTTTAAAAGCGGCTGAAACTTGATACTAGCATTCAGTCAGCTGATCGGAGCCAGCCCAGCGAGAGCCGGAGCCGGAGCCGGCGGGGTTCAGCCGACCACGAGGTTCAGCCGAGATCAGGAAGCTCAGAGGGAAACGTACAGGGACAGCGAGATTCCCGGCGGGTCCCGATCGCCAAAGCCCCGGCAGCCATTTCGAGAGAGCGGCTGACGTGGCGGGGGCGTTCCCACGGTGACGGCGACCACACCCCCTCCCCTTGCCTTGAAAAAGCCTTTGGGAGGGCAGCGACTAGTCACCAGGTGCAGGGAGGAGCAACCAGCTTGTGTAGCGGGTGAGTCCCACCCACACTGTGCTGCAGCAGCAGGTGTGGTAGCTTGTGCAGCAGGGTGCAGAGAGCACTTGTTGCTTGTCAGCCCCTCTAGCTTATTGCCAGCGCCCCAGACTGCTGACGACCATGGTCGTCTCCAGGAGGAGAGCTTGTCTCTAACAGACTGTGGCTACGCAGACTGAGGCTCTGTCCCGAACGGTGGCTGTTCAGGTCTCCGGCTGCAGAGAGTGCCACGGCCTGCTACTGGGGGAGGGAGGCCAGCACTCCACCTGTGTGAGGTGTGAGCAGGTGCAAGATCTGCTCGACATGGTGGTCAAACTTAAGGAGGAGGTTGAGACGCTGAGGACCATCAGGGAGTGCGAAAGGGAGATGGACTGGTGGAGTAACACCCTGACGTGCCAGTCGGAAAGGTCCCAGGTAGGTACCCCCCAAAAGGAGATAGACCTCCTGCCCTCTCGGATAGAGGCAATTTTGACGTGAAATTGTAAACATGTTGAGGTGGATTTGGAAAATTCTAGAGAGAATTTAAAAGCTTCAACAGGATTTCAACAATGTTGAAAGGGATTTGAAAAGTTTCAATGGGAATGGGAAGAATTGGGATGAAAATTGGAAAATTATGAAGGGACTTTGACAAAATTTCAACTGGAATTTTAGCAATTTTGACGTGAAATTGTAAACATGTTGAGGTGGATTTGGAAAATTCTAGAGAGAATTTTAAAAGCTTCATCAGGGTTTCAATCATTTGAGAGGGATTTGAAAAGTTTCAACGGGAATGGGAAGAATTGGGACGAAAATTGGAAAATTATGAAGGGACTTGGAAAAAATTTCAACTGGAATTTTAGCAATTTTGACGTGAAATTGTAAACATGTTGTGGATTTGGAATATTCTAGAGAGAATTTTAAAAGCTTCATCTAGGTTTCAACAATGTTGAGAGGGATTTGAAAAGTTTCAATGGGAATGGGAAGAATTAGGACGAAAATTGGAAAATTTTGAAGGGACTTTGACAAAATTTCAACTGGAATTTTAGCAATTTTGACGTGAAATTGTAAACATGTTGAGGTGGATTTGGAACATTCTAGAGAGAATTTTAAAAGCGTCATCTAGGTTTCAATGATATCAAGAGGGATTTGAAAAATTTTAAAGGGAATGTGAAGAATTGGGACGAAAATTGGAAAATTTTTCAGGGACTTTGAAAAAATTTCAACTGGAATTTTAGCAATTTTGACGTGAAATTGTAAACATGTGGACATGGATTTTCAACATTCTAGAGAGAATTTTAAAAGCTTCATCTAGGTTTCAACAGTGTTGAGAGGGATTTGAAAAGTTTCAATGGGAATGTGAAGAATTGGGAGGAAAATTGCAAAGTTTTTCAGGGACTTTGAAAAAATTTCAACTGGAATTTTAGCAATTTTGATGTGATGTTGTAAACATGTTGAGGTGAATTTGGAAAATTCTAGAGAGAATTTTAAAAGCTTCCTCAGGGTTTTAACCAATTTGATATGGATTTGAAAAGTTTCAATGGGAATGTGAAGAACTGCAGCTAATTTTGGAAAGATTTTCAGGTACTTTGAAAAAATTTCAACTGGAATTTTAGCAATTTTGACGTGAAATTGTAAACATGTGGACATGGATTTGGAACATTCTAGAGAGAATTTTAAAAGCTTCATCAGGGTTTCAACCATTTTGAGAGGGATTTGAAAAGTTTCAATGGGAATGGGAAGAATTGGGATGAAAATTGGAAAGTTTTGAAGGGACTTTGACAAAATTTCAACTGGAATTTTAGCAATTTTGACGTGAAATTGTAAACATGTTGAGGTGGATTTGGAAAATTCTAGAGAGAATTTTAAAAGCTTCATCTAGGTTTCAACAGTGTTGAGAGGGATTTGAAAAGTTTCAATGGGAATGTGAAGAATTGGGATGAAAATTGGAAAGTTTTGAAGGGACTTTGACAAAATTTCAACTGGAATTTTAGCAATTTTGACGTGAAATTGTAAACATGTTGAGGTGGATTTGGAAAATTCTAGAGAGAATTTTAAAAGCTTCATCTAGGTTTCAACGATATCGAAAGGGATTTGAAAAGTTTCAATGGGAATTTAAGAATTGGGACGAAAATTGGAAAATTTTGAAGGGACTTTGAAAAAATTTCAACTGGAATTTTAGCAATTTTGACGTGAAACTGTAAACATGTTGAGGTGGATTTGGAAAATTCTACAGGGAAGTTTCAAACTTTCAACAGGATTTCAACAATTTTGAGAGGGATTTGAAAAGTTTCAATGGGAATGGGAAGAATTGGGACGAAAATTGGAAAATTTTTCAGGGACTTGGAAAAAATTTCAACTGGAATTTTAGCAATTTTGACGTGAAACTGTAAACATGTTGAGGTGGATTTGGAAAATTCTAGAGAGAATTTTAAAAGCTTCAACAGGATTTCAACCATGTTGAGAGGGATTTGAAAAGTTTCTATGGGAATGTGAAGAATTGGGACGAAAATTGGAACATTTTTAAGGGACTTTGAAAAAATTTCAACTGGAATTTTAGATATTTTGATGTGAAAGTTTCAAAATTTTTTCGGGGATTTGGAAAATTTCCTGAGAATTTCCAAAGTTTCCCCGGGATTTCCAACATTTTGAAGGGAACTCCAAACATGTCAACATTGATTTTAATAATCTCCACTGGAGTGTTAGAGATTTTGACGTGAAAGTTTCACCATTTTGTCGGGGATTTGGAAAATTTCCTGAGAATTTCAAAAGTTTCACCGGGATTTCCCAAATTTTGAAGGGAACTGATCGGAGCTAGCCCAGCGAGAGCCGGAGCCGGCAGGGTTCAACCGACCACGAGGTTCAGCCGAGATCAGGAAGCTCAGAGGGAAACGTACAGGGACAGCGTGATTCCCGGCGGGTCCCGATCGCCAAAGCCCCGGCAGCCATTGCGAGAGAGCAGCTGACGTGGCGGGGGGCGTTCCCACGGTGACGCGGGAGGTTTAAAAGCGGCTGAAACTCGATACTAGCATTCAGTCAGCTGATCGGAGCCAGCCCAGCGAGAGCCGGAGCCGGAGCCGGCGGGGTTCAGCCGACCACGAGGTTCAGCCGAGATCAGGAAGCTCAGAGGGAAACGTACAGGGACAGCGAGATTCCCGGCGGGTCCCGATCGCCAAAGCCCCGGCAGCCATTGCGAGAGAGCGGCTGACGTGGCGGGGGCGTTCCCACGGTGACGGCGACCACACCCCCTCCCCTTGCCTTGAAAAAGCCTTTGGGAGGGCAGCGACTAGTCACCAGGTGCAGGGAGGAGCAACCAGCTTGTGTAGCGGGTGAGTCCCACCCACACTGTGCTGCAGCAGCAGGTGTGGTAGCTTGTGCAGCAGGGTGCAGAGAGCACTTGTTGCTTGTCAGCCCCTCTAGCTTATTGCCAGCGCCCCAGACTGCTGACGACCATGGTCGTCTCCAGGAGGAGAGCTTGTCTCTAACAGACTGTGGCTACGCAGACTGAGGCTCTGTCCCGAACGGTGGCTGTTCAGGTCTCCGGCTGCAGAGAGTGCCACGGCCTGCTACTGGGGGAGGGAGGCCAGCACTCCACCTGTGTGAGGTGTGAGCAGGTGCAAGATCTGCTCGACATGGTGGTCAAACTTAAGGAGGAGGTTGAGACGCTGAGGACCATCAGGGAGTGCGAAAGGGAGATGGACTGGTGGAGTAACACCCTGACGTGCCAGTCGGAAAGGTCCCAGGTAGGTACCCCCCAAAAGGAGATAGACCTCCTGCCCTCTCGGATAGAGGCAATTTTGACGTGAAATTGTAAACATGTTGAGGTGGATTTGGAAAATTCTAGAGAGAATTTAAAAGCTTCAACAGGATTTCAACAATGTTGAAAGGGATTTGAAAAGTTTCAATGGGAATGGGAAGAATTGGGATGAAAATTGAAAAGTTTTGAAGGGACTTTGACAAAATTTCAACTGGAATTTTAGCAATTTTGACGTGAAATTGTAAACATGTTGAGGTGGATTTGGAAAATTCTAGAGAGAATTTTAAAAGCTTCATCAGGGTTTCAATCATTTGAGAGGGATTTGAAAAGTTTCAACGGGAATGGGAAGAATTGGGACGAAAATTGGAAAATTATGAAGGGACTTTGAAAAAATTTCAACTGGAATTTTAGCAATTTTGACGTGAAATTGTAAACATGTTGTGGATTTGGAATATTCTAGAGAGAATTTTAAAAGCTTCATCTAGGTTTCAACAATGTTGAGAGGGATTTGAAAAGTTTCAATGGGAATGGGAAGAATTAGGACGAAAACTGGAAAATTTTGAAGGGACTTTGAAAAAATTTCAACTGGAATTTTAGCAATTTTGACGTGAAATTGTAAACATGTTGAGGTGGATTTGGAACATTCTAGAGAGAATTTTAAAAGCGTCATCTAGGTTTCAATGATATCAAGAGGGATTTGAAAAGTTTCAAAGGGAATGTGAAGAATTGGGACGAAAATTGGAAAATTTTTCAGGGACTTTGAAAAAATTTCAACTGGAATTTTAGCAATTTTGACGTGAAATTGTAAACATGTTGAGGTGGATTTGGAAAATTCTAGAGAGAATTTTAAAAGCTTCAAAAGGATTTGAACCATGTTGAGAGGGATTTGAAAAGTTTCAATGGGAATGTGAAGAACTGCAGCTAATTTTGGAAAGATTTTCAGGTACTTTGAAAAAATTTCAACTGGAATTTTAGCAATTTTGACGTGAAATTGTAAACATGTGGACATGGATTTGGAACATTCTAGAGAGAATTTTAAAAGCTTCATCAGGGTTTCAACCATTTTGAGAGGGATTTGAAAAGTTTCAATGGGAATGGGAAGAATTGGGATGAAAATTGGAAAGTTTTGAAGGGACTTTGACAAAATTTCAACTGGAATTTTAGCAATTTTGACGTGAAATTGTAAACATGTTGAGGTGGATTTGGAAAATTCTAGAGAGAATTTTAAAAGCTTCATCTAGGTTTCAACAGTGTTGAGAGGGATTTGAAAAGTTTCAATGGGAATGTGAAGAATTGGGAGGAAAATTGCAAAGTTTTTCAGGGACTTTGAAAAAATTTCAACTGGAATTTTAGCAATTTTGATGTGATGTTGTAAACATGTTGAGGTGAATTTGGAAAATTCTAGAGAGAATTTTAAAAGCTTCCTCAGGGTTTTAACCAATTTGATATGGATTTGAAAAGTTTCAATGGGAATGTGAAGAACTGCAGCTAATTTTGGAAAGATTTTCAGGTACTTTGAAAAAATTTCAACTGGAATTTTAGCAATTTTGACGTGAAATTGTAAACATGTGGACATGGATTTGGAACATTCTAGAGAGAATTTTAAAAGCTTCATCAGGGTTTCAACAATTTTGAGAGGGATTTGAAAAGTTTCAATGGGAATGTGAAGAATTGGGATGAAAATTGGAAAGTTTTGAAGGGACTTTGACAAAATTTCAACTGGAATTTTAGCAATTTTGACGTGCAATTGTAAACATGTTGAGGTGGATTTGGAAAATTCTAGAGAGAATTTTAAAAGCTTCATCAGGGTTTCAACCATTTTGAGAGGGATTTGAAAAGTTTCAATGGGAATGGGAAGAATTGGGACGAAAACTGGAAAATTATCAAGGGACTTTGAAAAAATTTCAACTGGAATTTTAGCAATTTTGACGTGAAATTGTAAACATGTTGAGGTGGATTTGGAAAATTCTAGAGAGAATTTTAAAAGCTTCAAAAGGATTTGAACCATGTTGAGAGGGATTTGAAAAGTTTCAATGGGAATGTGAAGAATTGGGACGAAAATTGGAAAATTATCAAGGGACTTTGAAAAAATTTCAACTGGAATTTTAGCAATTTTGATGTGAAATTGTAAACATGTTGAGGTGGATTGGGAACATTCTAGAGAGAATTTTAAAAGCTTCATCAGGGTTTCAACAATTTTGAGAGGGATTTGAAAAGTTTCAATGGGAATGGGAAGAATTGGGATGAAAATTGGAAAGTTTTGAAGGGACTTTGAAAAAATTTCAACTGGAATTTTAGCAATTTTGACGTGAAATTGTAAACATGTTGAGGCTGATTTGGAATATTCTAGAGAGAATTTTAAAAGCTTCATCTAGGTTTCAACAATGTTGAGAGGGATTTGAAAAGTTTCAATGGGAATGTGAAGAATTGGGACGAAAATTGGAAAATTTTGAAAGAACTTGGAAAAAATTTCAACTGGAATTTTAGCAATTTTGACGTGAAATTGTAAACATTTTGAGGTGGGTTTAGAAAATTCTAGAGCGAAGTTTCAAACTTTCAACAGGATTTCAACAATTTTGAGAGGGATTTGAAAAGTTTCAATGGGAATGTGAAGAATTGGGACGAAAATTGGAAAATTTTTCAGGGACTTTGAAAAAATTTCAACTGGAATTTTAGCAATTTTGACGTGAAATTGTAAACATGTTGAGGTGGATTTGGAAAATTCTAGAGAGAATTTTAAAAGCTTCAAAAGGATTTGAACCATGTTGAGAGGGATTTGAAAAGTTTCAATGGGAATGTGAAGAATTGGGACGAAAATTGGAAAATTATCAAGGGACTTTGAAAAAATTTCAACTGGAATTTTAGAGATTTTGATGTGAAATTGTAAACATGTTGAGGTGGATTGGGAACATTCTAGAGAGAATTTTAAAAGCTTCATCAGGGTTTCAACAATTTTGAGAGGGATTTGAAAAGTTTCAATGGGAATGGGAAGAATTGGGATGAAAATTGGAAAGTTTTGAAGGGACTTTGAAAAAATTTCAACTGGAATTTTAGCAATTTTGACGTGAAACCGTAAACATGTTGAGGTGGATTTGGAAAATTATAGAGAGAATTTTAAAAGCTTCAACAGGATTTCACCCATGTTGAGAGGGATTTGAAAAGTTTCAATGGGAATGGGAAGAATTAGGACGAAAATTGGAAAATTTTTAAGGGACTTTGACAAAATTTCAACTGGAATTTTAGCAATTTTGACGTGAAATTGTAAACATGTTGAGGTGGATTTGGAACATTCTAGAGAGAATTTTAAAAGCGTCATCTAGGTTTCAATGATATCGAGAGGGATTTGAAAAGTTTCAATGGGAATGGGAAGAATTGGGACGAAAATTGGAAAATTTTGAAAGAACTTGGAAAAAATTTCAACTGGAATTTTAGCAATTTTGACGTGAAATTGTAAACATTTTGAGGTGGGTTTAGAAAATTCTAGAGCGAAGTTTCAAACTTTCAACAGGATTTCAACAATTTTGAGAGGGATTTGAAAAGTTTCAATGGGAATGTGAAGAATTGGGACGAAAATTGGAAAATTTTGAAAGAACTTGGAAAAAATTTCAACTGGAATTTTAGCAATTTTGACGTGAAATTGTAAACACGTGGACGTGGATTTTGAAAATTCTAGAGCGAAGTTTCAAACTTTCAAGAGGATTTCAACAATTTTGAGAGGGATTTGAAAAGTTTCAAAGGGAATGTGAAGAATTGGGACAAAAATTGGAAAATTTTTCAGGGACTTGGAAAAAATTTCAACTGGAATTTTAGCAATTTTGACGTGAAATTGTAAACATGTGGACATGGATTTGGAACATTCTAGAGAGAATTTTAAAAGCTTCATCTAGGTTTCAACAGTGTTGAGAGGGATTTGAAAAGTTTCAATGGGAATGTGAAGAATTGGGAGGAAAATTGCAAAGTTTTTCAGGGGCTTTGAAAAAATTTCAACTGGAATTTTAGCAATTTTGATGTGATGTTGTAAACATGTTGAGGTGAATTTGGAAAATTCTAGAGAGAATTTTAAAAGCTTCCTCAGGGTTTTAACGAATTTGATATGGATTTGAAAAGTTTCAATGGGAATGTGAAGAACTGCAGCTAATTTTGGAAAGATTTTCAGGTACTTTGAAAAAATTTCAGCTGGAATTTTAGCAATTTTGACGTGAAATTGTAAACATGTGGACATGGATTTGGAACATTCTAGAGAGAATTTTAAAAGCTTCATCAGGGTTTCATCCATTTTGAGAGGGATTTGAAAAGTTTCAATGGGAATGGGAAGAATTGGGACGAAAACTGGAAAATTTTGAAGGGACTTTGACAAAATTTCACCTGGAATTTTAGCAATTTTGACGTGAAATTGTAAACATGTTGAGGTGGATTTGGAACATTCTAGAGAGAATTTTAAAAGCTTCATCTAGGTTTCAACAATGTTGAGAGGGATTTGAAAAGTTTCAATGGGAATGTGAAGAATTGGGACGAAAATTGGACAATTTTTCAGGGACTTGGAAAAAATTTCAACTGGAATTTTAGCAATTTTGACGTGAAATTGTAAACATGTTGAGGTGGGTTTAGAAAATTCTACAGGGAAGTTTCAAACTTTCAACAGGATTTCAACAATGTTGAGAGGGATTTGAAAAGTTTCAATGGGAATGGGAAGAATTGGGACGAAAATTGGAAAATTTTTCAGGGACTTGGAAAAAATTTCAACTGGAATTTTAGCAATTTTGACGTGAAATTGTAAACATTTTGAGGTGGGTTTAGAAAATTCTAGAGCGAAGTTTCAAACTTTCAACAGGATTTCAACAATTTTGAGAGGGATTTGAAAAGTTTCAATGGGAATGGGAAGAATTGGGACGAAAATTGGAAAATTTTGAAAGAACTTGGAAAAAATTTCAACTGGAATTTTAGCAATTTTGACGTGAAATTGTAAACACGTGGACGTGGATTTTGAAAATTCTAGAGCGAAGTTTCAAACTTTCAAGAGGATTTCAACAATTTTGAGAGGGATTTGAAAAGTTTCAAAGGGAATGTGAAGAATTGGGACAAAAATTGGAAAATTTTTCAGGGACTTGGAAAAAATTTCAACTGGAATTTTAGCAATTTTGACGTGAAACTGTAAACATGTTGAGGTGGATTTGGAAAATTCTAGAGAGAATTTTAAAAGCTTCAACAGGATTTCAACCATGTTGAGAGGGATTTGAAAAGTTTCAATGGGAATGTGAAGAATTGGGACGAAAATTGGAACATTTTTAAGGGACTTTGAAAAAATTTCAACTGGAATTTTAGAGATTTTGATGTGAAAGTTTCAAAATTTTGTCGGGGATTTGGAAAATTTCCTGAGAATTTCCAAAGTTTCCCCGGGATTTCCAACATTTTGAAGGGAACTCCAAACATGTCAACATTGATTTTAATAATCTCCACTGGAGTGTTAGAGATTTTGACGTGAAAGTTTCACCATTTTGTCGGGGATTTGGAAAATTTCCTGAGAATTTCAAAAGTTTCACCGGGATTTCCCAAATTTTGAAGGGAACTGATCGGAGCTAGCCCAGCGAGAGCCGGAGCCGGCAGGGTTCAACCGACCACGAGGTTCAGCCGAGATGAGGAAGCTCAGAGGGAAACGTACAGGGACAGCGTGATTCCCGGCGGGTCCCGATCGCCAAAGCCCCGGCAGCCATTGCGAGAGAGCGGCTGACGTGGCGGGGGGCGTTCCCACGGTGACGCGGGAGGTTTAAAAGCGGCTGAAACTCGATACTAGCATTCAGTCAGCTGATCGGAGCCAGCCCAGCGAGAGCCGGAGCCGGCGGGGTTCAGCCGACCACGAGGTTCAGCCGAGATCAGGAAGCTCAGAGGGAAACGTACAGGGACAGCGAGATTCCCGGCGGGTCCCGATCGCCAAAGCCCCGGCAGCCATTGCGAGAGAGCGGCTGACGTGGCGGGGGCGTTCCCACGGTGACGGCGACCACACCCCCTCCCCTTGCCTTGAAAAAGCCTTTGGGAGGGCAGCGACTAGTCACCAGGTGCAGGGAGGAGCAACCAGCTTGTGTAGCGGGTGAGTCCCACCCACACTGTGCTGCAGCAGCAGGTGTGGTAGCTTGTGCAGCAGGGTGCAGAGAGCACTTGTTGCTTGTCAGCCCCTCTAGCTTATTGCCAGCGCCCCAGACTGCTGACGACCATGGTCGTCTCCAGGAGGAGAGCTTGTCTCTAACAGACTGTGGCTACGCAGACTGAGGCTCTGTCCCGAACGGTGGCTGTTCAGGTCTCCGGCTGCAGAGAGTGCCAGAGCCTGCTGCTGGGGGAGGGAGGCCAGCACTCCACCTGTGTGAGGTGTGAGCAGGTGCAAGAGCTGCTCGACATGGTGGTCAAACTTAAGGAGGAGGTTGAGACGCTGAGGACCATCAGGGAGTGCGAAAGGGAGATGGACTGGTGGAGTAACACCCTGACGTGCCAGTCGGAAAGGTCCCAGGGAGGTACCCCCCAAAAGGAGATAGACCTCCTGCCCTCTCGGATAGAGGCAATTTTGACGTGAAATTGTAAACATGTTGAGGTGGATTTGGAAAATTCTAGAGACAATTTAAAAGCTTCAACAGGATTTCAACAATGTTGAGAGGGATTTGAAAAGTTTCAATGGGAATGGGGAGAACTGGGATGAAAATTGGAAAATTTTGAAGGGACTTTGACAAAATTTCAACTGGAATTTTAGCAATTTTGACGTGAAATTGTAAACATGTTGAGGTGGATTTGGAACATTCTAGAGAGAATTTTAAAAGCTTCATCAGGGTTTCAACAATTTTGAGAGGGATTTGAAAAGTTTCAATGGGAATGGGAAGAATTGGGACGAAAACTGGAAAATTTTGAAGGGACTTTGACAAAATTTCAACTGGAATTTTAGCAATTTTGACGTGAAATTGTAAACATGTTGAGGTGGATTTGGAACATTCTAGAGAGAATTTTAAAAGCTTCATTCTAGGTTTCAACAATGTTGAGAGGGATTTGAAAAGTTTCAATGGGAATGGGAAGAATTGGGACGAAAATTGGAAAATTTTGAAGGGACTTTGACAAAATTTCAACTGGAATTTTAGCAATTTTGACGTGAAATTGTAAACATGTTGAGGTGGATTTGGAATATTCTAGAGAGAAGTTTCAAACTTTTAACAGGATTTCAACAATGTTGAGAGGGATTTGAAAAGTTTCAATGGGAATGTGAAGAATTGGGACGAAAACTGGAAAATTTTGAAGGGACTTTGAAAAAATTTCAACTGGAATTTTAGCAATTTTGACGTGAAATTGTAAACATGTTGAGGTGGATTTGGAACATTCTAGAGAGAATTTTAAAAGCGTCATCTAGGTTTCAATGATATCGAGAGGGATTTGAAAAGTTTCAAAGTGAATGTGAAGAATTGGGACGAAAATTGGAAAATTTTTCAGGGACTTTGAAAAAATTTCAACTGGAATTTTAGCAATTTTGACGTGAAATTGTAAACATGTGGACATGGATTTGGAACATTCTAGAGAGAATTTTAAAAGCTTCATCAGGGTTTCAACAATTTTGAGAGTGATTTGAAAAGTTTCAATGGGAATGTGAAGAATTGGGATGAAAATTGCAAAGTTTTTCAGGGACTTTGAAAAAATTTCAACTGGAATTTTAGCAATTTTGATGTGATGTTGTAAACATGTTGAGGTGAATTTGGAAAATTCTAGAGAGAATTTTAAAAGCTTCCTCAGGGTTTTAACCAATTTGATATGGATTTGAAAAGTTTCAATGGGAATGTGAAGAACTGCAGCTAATTTTGGAAAGATTTTCAGGGACTTGGAAAAAATTTCAACTGGAATTTTAGCAATTTTGACGTGAAATTGTAAACATGTTGAGGTGGATTTGGAACATTCTAGAGAGAATTTTAAAAGCTTCATCTAGGTTTCAACGATATCGAGAGGGATTTGAAAAGTTTCAAAGGGAATGTGAAGAATTGGGACGAAAATTGGAAAATTTTGAAGGGACTTTGAAAAAATTTCAACTGGAATTTTAGCAATTTTGACGTGAAACTGTAAACATGTTGAGGTGGATTTGGAAAATTCTACAGGGAAGTTTCAAACTTTCAACAGGATTTCAACAATGTTGAGAGGGATTTGAAAAGTTTCAATGGGAATGTGAAGAATTGGGACGAAAATTGGAAAATTTTTCAGGGACTTGGAAAAAATTTCAACTGGAATTTTAGCAATTTTGACGTGAAATTGTAAACATTTTGAGGTGGGTTTAGAAAATTCTAGAGCGAAGTTTCAAACTTTCAACAGGATTTCAACAATTTTGAGAGGGATTTGAAAAGTTTCAATGGGAATGTGAAGAATTGGGACGAAAATTGGAAAATTTTGAAGGGACTTTGAAAAAATTTCAACTGGAATTTTAGCAATTTTGACGTGAAATTGTAAACACGTGGACGTGGATTTTGAAAATTCTAGAGCGAAGTTTCAAACTTTCAAGAGGATTTCAACAATTTTGAGAGGGATTTGAAAAGTTTCAAAGGGAATGTGAAGAATTGGGACAAAAATTGGAAAATTTTTCAGGGACTTGGAAAAAATTTCAACTGGAATTTTAGCAATTTTGACGTGAAACTGTAAACATGTTGAGGTGGATTTGGAAAATTCTAGAGAGAATTTTAAAAGCTTCAACAGGATTTCAACCATGTTGAGAGGGATTTGAAAAGTTTCAATGGGAATGTGAAGAATTGGGACGAAAATTGGAACATTTTTAAGGGACTTTGAAAAAATTTCAACTGGAATTTTAGAGATTTTGATGTGAAAGTTTCAAAATTTTGTCGGGGATTTGGAAAATTTCCTGAGAATTTCCAAAGTTTCCCCGGGATTTCCAACATTTTGAAGGGAACTCCAAACATGTCAACATTGATTTTAATAATCTCCACTGGAGTGTTAGAGATTTTGACGTGAAAGTTTCACCATTTTGTCGGGGATTTGGAAAATTTCCTGAGAATTTCAAAAGTTTCACCGGGATTTCCCAAATTTTGAAGGGAACTGATCGGAGCTAGCCCAGCGAGAGCCGGAGCCGGCAGGGTTCAACCGACCACGAGGTTCAGCCGAGATTAGGAAGCTCAGAGGGAAACGTACAGGGACAGCGTGATTCCCGGCGGGTCCCGATCGCCAAAGCCCCGGCAGCCATTGCGAGAGAGCGGCTGACGTGGCGGGGGGCGTTCCCACGGTGACGCGGGAGGTTTAAAAGCGGCTGAAACTCGATACTAGCATTCAGTCAGCTGATCGGAGCCAGCCCAGCGAGAGCCGGAGCCGGCGGGGTTCAGCCGACCACGAGGTTCAGCCGAGATCAGGAAGCTCAGAGGGAAACGTACAGGGACAGCGAGATTCCCGGCGGGTCCCGATCGCCAAAGCCCCGGCAGCCATTGCGAGAGAGCGGCTGACGTGGCGGGGGCGTTCCCACGGTGACGGCGACCACACCCCCTCCCCTTGCCTTGAAAAAGCCTTTGGGAGGGCAGCGACTAGTCACCAGGTGCAGGGAGGAGCAACCAGCTTGTGTAGCGGGTGAGTCCCACCCACACTGTGCTGCAGCAGCAGGTGTGGTAGCTTGTGCAGCAGGGTGCAGAGAGCACTTGTTGCTTGTCAGCCCCTCTAGCTTATTGCCAGCGCCCCAGACTGCTGACGACCATGGTCGTCTCCAGGAGGAGAGCTTGTCTCTAACAGACTGTGGCTACGCAGACTGAGGCTCTGTCCCGAACGGTGGCTGTTCAGGTCTCCGGCTGCAGAGAGTGCCACGGCCTGCTGCTGGGGGAGGGAGGCCAGCACTCCACCTGTGTGAGGTGTGAGCAGGTGCAAGATCTGCTCGACATGGTGGTCAAACTTAAGGAGGAGGTTGAGACGCTGAGGACCATCAGGGAGTGCGAAAGGGAGATGGACTGGTGGAGTAACACCCTGACGTGCCAGTCGGAAAGGTCCCAGGTAGGTACCCCCCAAAAGGAGATAGACCTCCTGCCCTCTCGGATAGAGGCAATTTTGACGTGAAATTGTAAACATGTTGAGGTGGATTTGGAAAATTCTAGAGAGAATTTAAAAGCTTCAACAGGATTTCAACAATGTTGAAAGGGATTTGAAAAGTTTCAATGGGAATGGGAAGAATTGGGATGAAAATTGAAAAGTTTTGAAGGGACTTTGACAAAATTTCAACTGGAATTTTAGCAATTTTGACGTGAAATTGTAAACATGTTGAGGTGGATTTGGAAAATTCTACAGGGAAGTTTCAAACTTTCAACAGGATTTCAACAATGTTGAGAGTGATTTGAAAAGTTTCAATGGGAATGTGAAGAATTGGGACGAAAATTGGAAAATTTTTCAGGGACGTGGAAAAAATTTCAACTGGAATTTTAGCAATTTTGACGTGAAATTGTAAACATGTTGAGGTGGATTTGGAAAATTCTAGAGAGAATTTAAAAGCTTCAACAGGATTTCAACAATGTTGAAAGGGATTTGAAAAGTTTCAATGGGAATGGGAAGAATTGGGATGAAAATTGAAAAGTTTTGAAGGGACTTTGACAAAATTTCAACTGGAATTTTAGCAATTTTGACGTGAAATTGTAAACATGTTGAGGTGGATTTGGAAAATTCTACAGGGAAGTTTCAAACTTTCAACAGGATTTCAACAATGTTGAGAGTGATTTGAAAAGTTTCAATGGGAATGTGAAGAATTGGGACGAAAATTGGAAAATTTTTCAGGGACGTGGAAAAAATTTCAACTGGAATTTTAGCAATTTTGACGTGAAATTGTAAACATGCTGAGGTGGATTTGGAACATTCTAGAGAGAATTTTAAAAGCTTCATCTAGGTTTCAACGATATCGAGAGGGATTTGAAAAGTTTCAATGGGAATGTGAAGAATTGGGACGAAAATTGGAAAATTTTGAAGGGACTTTGAAAAAATTTCAACTGGAATTTTAGCAATTTTGACGTGAAATTGTAAACATGTGGACATGGATTTGGAACATTCTAGAGAGAAGTTTCAAACTTTCAACAGGATTTCAACAATGTTGAGAGGGATTTGAAAAGTTTCAATGGGAATGTGAAGAATTGGGACGAAAATTGAAAAGTTTTGAAGGGACTTTGACAAAATTTCAACTGGAATTTTAGCAATTTTGACGTGAAATTGTAAACATGTTGAGGTGGATTTGGAAAATTCTAGAGAGAATTTTAAAAGCTTCATCAGGGTTTCAAACATTTTGAGAGGGATTTGAAAAGTTTCAATGGGAATGGGAAGTATTGGGACGAAAATTGGAAAATTATGAAGGGACTTTGAAAAAATTTCAACTGGAATTTTAGCAATTTTGACGTGAAATTGTAAACATGTTGAGGTGGATTTTGAAAATTCTGGAGAGAACTTTCAAACTTTCAACAGGATTTCAACAATTTTGAGAGGGATTTGAAAAGTTTCAATGGGAATGTGAAGAATTGGGACGAAAATTGGAAAATTTTGAAGGGACATTGAAAAAATTTCATGTCATTAGTTTCCCCGGGATTTCCAAAATGTTGGAAAAATCTCTAAGCATGTCAACATTGATTTTATCAGTCTCAAAAGGAGTTTCAGAGATTTTGACGTGAAAGTATCAAAATCTTGTCGGCGATTTGAAACTTTGCGAGAATGTCAAAAGTTTCACCCGGATTACCAAAATGTTGAAAAATACCTCGAAACCTGTCAACATTGATTTTATGATTCTCAACTGGAGTTTCAGAGATTTTGACGTGAAAGTATCAAAATCTTGTCGGCGATTTGAAACTTTGTGACAATGTCATGAGTTTCCCCGGTATTTCCAAATGGTCGAAAAGAACTTTAAAGATGTCAACATTGATTTTATGATTCTCAACTGGAGTTTTAGAGATTCTGACGTGAAAGTGTCAGAAATGTTGTCGGGGATTTGAAAAATTTCCTGATAACTTGTAAAGTTTCCCGGGATTTCCAAAATTTTGAAGGGAATTCCAAACCTGTCAACATTGATTTTAAGAATCTCCACTTGAGTTTTAGTGATTGTGACGTGAAAGTGTCACCGTTTTGTCAGGGTTTTGGAATATTTTCTGAAAATTTCAAATGTTTCCCCGGGATTTCCAAAATGTTGAAAAAACATTCATTTTATGTTTCTCAAAAGGAGTTTTAGGGATTTTGACGTGAGAGTTTCAAAGTCTTGTCGGGGATTTGGAAAACTTTGCAAGAATGTCAAAAGTTCCACCGGGATTTCCAAAATGTTGAAAAATACCTCGAAACATGTCAACATTGATTTTATGAGTCTCAACTGGAGTTTTAGAGATTCTAACGTGAAAGTGTCAAAACCTTATCGGGGTTTGGGAAAACTTTGCGAGAATGTCACAAGTTTCACCGGGATTTCCAAATGGTCGAAAAGAACTCGAAACATGTCAACATTGATTTTATGATTCGCAACTGGAGTTTTAGAGATTTTGACGTGAAAGTATCAAGATCTTGTCGGCGATTTGAAACTTTGCGAGAATGTCAAAAGTTTCCCCGGGATTTCCAAAATGTTGGAAAAAACCTCGAAACATGTCAACATTGATTTTATGATTCTCAAAAGGAGTTTTAGAGATTTTTGACGTGAAAGTATCAAGATCTTGTCGGCGATTTGGAAAACTGCGAGAATGTCAAAAGTTTCACCCGGATTACCAAAATGTTGAAAAATACCTCGAAACATGTCAACATTGATTTTATGAGTCTCAAAAGAAGTTTCAGAGATTTTGACGTGAAAGTATCAAAATCTTGTCGGCGATTTGAAACTTTATGAGAATGTCATAGGTTTCCCCGGGATTTCCAAAATGTTGGAAAAAACTCTAAACATGTCAACATTGATTTATGATTCTCAACTGGAGTTTTAGAGATTTTGACGTGAAAAAGTCAAAACCTTATCGGGGTTTTGGAAAACTTTGCGAGAATGTCAGAAGTTTCTCCGGGATTTCTAAATGGTCGAAAAGAACTCGAAACATGTCAACATTGATTTTATGAGTCTCAAAAGGAGTTTCATAGATTTTGACGTGAAAGTATCAAAATCTTGTCGGCGATTTGAAACTTTGCGAGAATGTCAAAAGTTTCCCCCGGATTACCAAAATGTTGAAAAATACCTCGAAACATGTCAACATTGATTTTATGAGTCTCAAAAGGAGTTTCAGAGATTTTGACGTGAAAGTATCAAAATCTTGTCGGCGATTTGAAACTTTGCGAGAATGTCAAAAGTTTCCCGGGGATTTCCAAAATGTTGGAAAAACTCGAAACCTGTCAACATTGACTTTATGATTCTCAACTGGAGTTTTAGAAGTTCTGACGTGAAAGTGTCAAAACCTTATCGGGGTTTGGGAAAACTTTGCAAGAATGTCAGAAGTTTCACCGGGATTTCCAAATGGTCGAAAACAACTCGAAACATGTCAACATTGATTTTTTGATTCTCAACTGGAATTTTAGAGATTTTGACGTGAAAGTATCAAGATCTTGTCGGCGATTTGGAAAACTGCGAGAATGTCAAAAGTTTCACCCGGATTACCAAAATGTAGAAAAATACCTCGAAACATGTCAACATTGATTTTATGATTCTCAAAAGGAGTTTCAGAGATTTTGACGTGAAAGTATCAAAATCTTGTCGGCGATTTGAAACTTTGCGAGAATGTCATATGTTTCCCCGGAATTTCCAAAATGTTGAAAAATACCTCGAAACATGTCAACATTGATTTTATGAGTCTCAAAAGGAGTTTCAGAGATTTTGACGTGAAAGTATCAAAATCTTGTCTGCGATTTGTAACTTTGCGAGAATGTCAAAAGTTTCACCCGGATTACCAAAATGTTGAAAAATACCTCGAAACATGTCAACATTGATTTTATGAGTCTCAAAAGGAGTTTCAGAGATTTTGACGTGAAAGTATCAAAATCTTGTCGGCGATTTGAAACTTTGCGAGAATGTCATAAGTTTCCCCGGGATTTCCAAAATGTTGAAAAAAACTTCGAAACATGTCAACATTGATTTTATGATTCTCAACTGTAGTTTCAGACATTTTGACGTGAAACGATCAAAATCTTGTCGGCGATTTGGAAAACTGCGAGAATGTCAAAAGTTTCACCCGGATTACCAAAATGTTGAAAAATACCTCGAAACCTGTCAACATTGATTTTATGAGTCTCAAAAGGAGTTTCAGAGATTTTGACGTGAAAGTATCAAAATCTTGTCGGCGATTTGAAACTTTGCGAGAATGTCATAAGTTTCCCCGGGATTTCCAAAACGTTGGAAAAACCTCGAAACATGTCACATTGATTTTATGTTTCTCAAAAAGATTTTTAGACATTTTGACGTGAAAGTATCAAGATCTTGTCGGCGGTTTGGAAAACTGCGAGAATGTCAAAAGTTTCACCCGGATTACCAAAATGTTGAAAAATACCTCGAAACCTGTCAACATTGATTTTATGAGTCTCAAAAGGAGTTTCAGAGATTTTGACGTGAAAGTATCAAAATCTTGTCGGCGATTTGAAACTTTGCGAGAATGTCAAAAGTTTCACCCGGATTACCAAAATGTTGAAAAATACCTCGAAACATGTCAACATTGATTTTATGTGTCTCAAAAGGAGTTTCAGAGATTTTGACGTGAAAGTATCAAAATCTTGTCGGCGATTTGAAACTTTGCGAGAATGTCAAAAGTTTCACCCGGATTACCAAAATGTTGAAAAATACCTCGAAACCTGTCAACATTGATTTTATGAGTCTCAAAAGGAGTTTCAGAGATTTTGACGTGAAAGTATCAAAATCTTGTCGGCGATTTGAAACTTTGCGAGAATGTCATAAGTTTCCCCGGGATTTCCAAAACGTTGGAAAAATACCTCGAAACATGTCAACATTGATTTTATGTTTGTCAAAAAGATTTTTAGACATTTTGACATGAAAGTATCAAGATCTTGTCGGCGATTTGGAAAACTGCGAGAATGTCAAAAGTTTCACCGGGATTACCAAAATGTTGGAAAAAACCTCGAAACATGTCAACATTGATTTTATGATTCTCAAAAGGAGTTTCAGAGATTTTGACGTGAAAGAATCAAAATCTTGTCGGCGATTTGAAACTTTGCGAGAATGTCAAGAGTTTCACCCGGATTACCAAAATGTTGAAAAATACCTCGAAACATGTCAACATTGATTTTATGAGTCTCAAAAGGAGTTTCAGAGATTTTGACGTGAAAGTATCAAAATCTTGTCGGCGATTTGAAACTTTGCGAGAATGTCAAAAGTTTCCCCGGGATTTCCAAAATGTTGAAAAAAACTTCGAAACATGTCAACATTGATTTTATGATTCTCAACTGTAGTTTCAGAGATTTTGACGTGAAAGTATCAAAATCTTGTCGGCGATTTGGAAAACAGCGAGAATGTCAAAAGTTTCACCCGGATTACCAAAATGTTGAAAAATACCTCGAAACCTGTCAACATTGATTTTATGAGTCTCAAAAGGAGTTTCAGAGATTTTGACGTGAAAGTATCAAAATCTTGTCGGCGATTTGAAACTTTGCGAGAATGTCAAAAGTTTCACCCGGATTACCAAAATGTTGAAAAATACCTCGAAACATGTCAACATTGATTTTATGAGTCTCAAAAGGAGTTTCAGAGATTTTGACGTGAAAGTATCAAAATCTTGTCGGCGATTTGAAACTTTACGAGAATGTCAAAAGTTTCACCCGGATTACCAAAATGTTGAAAAATACCTCGAAACCTGTCAACATTGATTTTATGAGTCTCAAAAGGAGTTTCAGAGATTTTGACGTGAAAGTATCAAAATCTTGTCGGCGATTTGAAACTTTGCGAGAATGTCATAAGTTTCCCCGGGATTTCCAAAACGTTGGAAAAATACCTCGAAACATGTCAACATTGATTTTATGTTTCTCAAAAAGATTTTTAGACATTTTGACGTGAAAGTATCAAGATCTTGTCGGCGATTTGGAAAACAGCGAGAATGTCAAAAGTTTCACCCGGATTACCAAAATGTTGAAAAATACCTCGAAACATGTCAACATTGATTTTATGAGTCTCAAAAGGAGTTTCAGAGATTTTGACGTGAAAGTATCAAAATCTTGTCGGCGATTTGAAACTTTGCGAGAATGTCATAAGTTTCCCCGGGATTTCCAAAACGTTGGAAAAACCTCGAAACATGTCACATTGATTTTATGTTTCTCAAAAAGATTTTTAGACATTTTGACGTGAAAGTATCAAGATCTTGTCGGCGGTTTGGAAAACTGCGAGAATGTCAAAAGTTTCACCGGGATTACCAAAACGTTGGAAAAAACCTCGAAACATGTCAACATTGATTTTATGAGTCTCAAAAGGAGTTTCAGAGATTTTGACGTGAAAGTATCAAAATCTTGTCGGCGATTTGAAACTTTGCGAGAATGTCAAAAGTTTCACCCGGATTACCAAAATGTTGAAAAATACCTCGAAACATGTCAACATTGATTTTATGAGTCTCAAAAGGAGTTTCAGAGATTTTGACGTGAAAGTATCAAAATCTTGTCGGCGATTTGAAACTTTGCGAGAATGTCAAAAGTTTCGCCGGGATTTCCAAAATGTTGAAAAAAACTTCGAAACATGTCAACATTGATTTTATGATTCTCAACTGTAGTTTCAGAGATTTTGACGTGAAACGATCAAAATCTTGTCGGCGATTTGGAAAACTGCGAGAATGTCAAAAGTTTCACCCGGATTACCAAAATGTTGAAAAATTCCTCGAAACCTGTCAACATTGATTTTATGAGTCTCAAAAGGAGTTTCAGAGATTTTGACGTGGAAGTATCAAAATCTTGTCGGCGATTTGAAACTTTGCGAGAATGTCAAAAGTTTCCCCGGGATTTCCAAAAGGTTGAAAAAAACTTCGAAACATGTCAACATTGATTTTATGATTCTCAACTGTAGTTTCAGAGATTTTGACGTGAAAGTATCAAAATCTTGTCGGCGATTTGAAACTTTGCGAGAATGTCAAAAGTTTCCCCGGGATTTCCAAAACGTTGGAAAAACCTCGAAACATGTCACATTGATTTTATGTTTCTCAAAAAGATTTTTAGACATTTTGACGTGAAAGTATCAAGATCTTGTCGGCGGTTTGGAAAACTGCGAGAATGTCAAAAGTTTCACCGGGATTACCAAAACGTTGGAAAAAGCTCGAAACATGTCAACATTGATTTTATGATTCTCAAAAGGAGTTTCAGAGATTTTGACGTGAAAGTATCAAAATCTTGTCGGCGATTTGAAACTTTGCGAGAATGTCAAAAGTTTCCCCGGGATTTCCAAAATGTTGAAAAAAACTTCGAAACATGTCAACATTGATTTTATGATTCTCAACTGTAGTTTCAGAGATTTTGACGTGAAACGATCAAAATCTTGTCGGCGATTTGGAAAACTGCGAGAATGTCAAAAGTTTCACCCGGATTACCAAAATGTTGAAAAATTCCTCGAAACCTGTCAACATTGATTTTATGAGTCTCAAAAGGAGTTTCAGAGATTTTGACGTGAAAGTATCAAAATCTTGTCGGCGATTTGAAACTTTGCGAGAATGTCAAAAGTTTCCCCGGGATTTCCAAAATGTTGGAAAAAACTCTAACATGTCAACTTTGATTTTATGAGTCTCAAAAGGAGTTTCAGAGATTTTGACGTGAAAGTATCAAAATCTTGTCGGCGATTTGAAACTTTGCGAGAATGTCATAAGTTTCCCCGGGATTTCCAAAACGTTGGAAAAATACCTCGAAACATGTCAACATTGATTTTATGTTTCTCAAAAAGATTTTTAGACATTTTGACGTGAAAGTATCAAGATCTTGTCGGCGATTTGGAAAACTGCGAGAATGTCAAAAGTTTCACCGGGATTACCAAAATGTTGGAAAAAACCTCGAAACATGTCAACATTGATTTTATGATTCTCAAAAGGAGTTTCAGAGATTTTGACGTGAAAGAATCAAAATCTTGTCGGCGATTTGAAACTTTGCGAGAATATCAAAAGTTTCCCCGGGATTTCCAAAATGTTGAAAAAAACTTCGAAACATGTCAACATTGATTTTATGATTCTCAACTGTAGTTTCAGAGATTTTGACGTGAAAGTATCAAAATCTTGTCGGCGATTTGGAAAACAGCGAGAATGTCAAAAGTTTCACCCGGATTACCAAAATGTTGAAAAATACCTCGAAACATGTCAACATTGATTTTATGAGTCTCAAAAGGAGTTTCAGAGATTTTGACGTGGAAGTATCAAAATCTTGTCGGCGATTTGAAACTTTGCGAGAATGTCAAAAGTTTCCCCGGGATTTCCAAAATGTTGAAAAAAACTTCGAAACATGTCAACATTGATTTTATGATTCTCAACTGTAGTTTCAGAGATTTTGACGTGAAACGATCAAAATCTTGTCGGCGATTTGGAAAACTGCGAGAATGTCAAAAGTTTCACCCGGATTACCAAAATGTTGAAAAATACCTCGAAACCTGTCAACATTGATTTTATGAGTCTCAAAAGGAGTTTCAGAGATTTTGACGTGAAAGTATCAAAATCTTGTCGGCGATTTGAAACTTTGCGAGAATGTCATAAGTTTCCCCGGGATTTCCAAAACGTTGGAAAAACCTCGAAACATGTCACATTGATTTTATGTTTCTCAAAAAGATTTTTAGACATTTTGACGTGAAAGTATCAAGATCTTGTCGGCGGTTTGGAAAACTGCGAGAATGTCAAAAGTTTCACCCGGATTACCAAAATGTTGAAAAATACCTCGAAACCTGTCAACATTGATTTTATGAGTCTCAAAAGGAGTTTCAGAGATTTTGACGTGAAAGTATCAAAATCTTGTCGGCGATTTGAAACTTTGCGAGAATGTCAAAAGTTTCACCCGGATTACCAAAATGTTGAAAAATACCTCGAAACATGTCAACATTGATTTTATGTGTCTCAAAAGGAGCTTCAGAGATTTTGACGTGAAAGTATCAAAATCTTGTCGGCGATTTGAAACTTTGCGAGAATGTCAAAAGTTTCACCCGGATTACCAAAATGTTGAAAAATACCTCGAAACCTGTCAACATTGATTTTATGAGTCTCAAAAGGAGTTTCAGAGATTTTGACGTGAAAGTATCAAAATCTTGTCGGCGATTTGAAACTTTGCGAGAATGTCATAAGTTTCCCCGGGATTTCCAAAACGTTGGAAAAATACCTCGAAACATGTCAACATTGATTTTATGTTTCTCAAAAAGATTTTTAGACATTTTGACGTGAAAGTATCAAGATCTTGTCGGCGATTTGGAAAACTGCGAGAATGTCAAAAGTTTCACCGGGATTACCAAAATGTTGGAAAAAACCTCGAAACATGTCAACATTGATTTTATGATTCTCAAAAGGAGTTTCAGAGATTTTGACGTGAAAGAATCAAAATCTTGTCGGCGATTTGAAACTTTGAGAGAATGTCTAGAGTTTCACCCGGATTACCAAAATGTTGAAAAATACCTCGAAACATGTCAACATTGATTTTATGAGTCTCAAAAGGAGTTTCAGAGATTTTGACGTGAAAGTATCAAAATCTTGTCGGCGATTTGAAACTTTGCGAGAATGTCAAAAGTTTCCCCGGGATTTCCAAAATGTTGAAAAAAACTTCGAAACATGTCAACATTGATTTTATGATTCTCAACTGTAGTTTCAGAGATTTTGACGTGAAAGTATCAAAATCTTGTCGGCGATTTGGAAAACAGCGAGAATGTCAAAAGTTTCACCCGGATTACCAAAATGTTGAAAAATACCTCGAAACCTGTCAACATTGATTTTATGAGTCTCAAAAGGAGTTTCAGAGATTTTGACGTGAAAGTATCAAAATCTTGTCGGCGATTTGAAACTTTGCGAGAATGTCAAAAGTTTCCCCGGGATTTCCAAAATGTTGAAAAAAACTTCGAAACATGTCAACATTGATTTTATGATTCTCAACTGTAGTTTCAGAGATTTTGACGTGAAAGTATCAAAATCTTGTCGGCGATTTGAAACTTTGCGAGAATGTCAAAAGTTTCCCCGGGATTTCCAAAACGTTGGAAAAACCTCGAAACATGTCACATTGATTTTATGTTTCTCAAAAAGATTTTTAGACATTTTGACGTGAAAGTATCAAGATCTTGTCGGCGGTTTGGAAAACTGCGAGAATGTCAAAAGTTTCACCGGGATTACCAAAACGTTGGAAAAAACCTCGAAACATGTCAACATTGATTTTATGATTCTCAAAAGGAGTTTCAGAGATTTTGACGTGAAAGTATCAAAATCTTGTCGGCGATTTGAAACTTTGCGAGAATGTCAAAAGTTTCACCCGGATTACCAAAATGTTGAAAAATACCTCGAAACATGTCAACATTGATTTTATGAGTCTCAAAAGGAGTTTCAGAGATTTTGACGTGAAAGTATCAAAATCTTGTCGGCGATTTGAAACTTTGCGAGAATGTCAAAAGTTTCCCCGGGATTTCCAAAATGTTGAAAAAAACTTCGAAACATGTCAACATTGATTTTATGATTCTCAACTGTAGTTTCAGAGATTTTGACGTGAAACGATCAAAATCTTGTCGGCGATTTGGAAAACTGCGAGAATGTCAAAAGTTTCACCCGGATTACCAAAATGTTGAAAAATTCCTCGAAACCTGTCAACATTGATTTTATGAGTCTCAAAAGGAGTTTCAGAGATTTTGACGTGGAAGTATCAAAATCTTGTCGGCGATTTGAAACTTTGCGAGAATGTCAAAAGTTTCCCCGGGATTTCCAAAATGTTGGAAAAAACTCTAACATGTCAACTTTGATTTTATGATTCTCAACTGTAGTTTTAGAGATTTTGACGTGAAACGATCAAAATCTTGACGGCGATTTGAAACTTTGCGAGAATGTCATAAGTTTCCCCGGTATTTCCAAAATGTTGAAAAATACCTCGAAACATGTCAACATTGATTTTATGTTTCTCAAAAAGATTTTTAGACATTTTGACGTGAAAGTATCAAGATCTTGTCGGCGATTTGGAAAACTGCGAGAATGTCAAAAGTTTCACCGGGATTACCAAAATGTTGAAAAATACCTCGAAACCTGTCAACATTGATTTTATGAGTCTCAAAAGGAGTTTCAGAGATATTGACGTGAAAGTATCAAAATCTTGTCGGCGATTTGAAACTTTGCGAGAATGTCATAAGTTTCCCCGGGATTTCCAAAACGTTGGAAAAACCTCGAAACATGTCACATTGATTTTATGTTTCTCAACTGTAGTTTCAGAGATTTTGACGTGAAAGTATCAGAATCTTGTCGGCGATTTGAAACTTTGCGAGAATGTCAAAAGTTTCACCCGGATTACCAAAATGTTGAAAAATACCTCGAAACCTGTCAACATTGATTTTATGTTTCTCAAAAAGATTTTTAGACATTTTGACGTGAAAGTATCAAGATCTTGTCGGCGGTTTGGAAAACTGCGAGAATGTCAAAAGTTTCACCCGGATTACCAAAATGTTGAAAAATACCTCGAAACCTGTCAACATTGATTTTATGTGTCTCAAAAGGAGTTTCAGAGATTTTGACGTGAAAGTATCAAAATCTTGTCGGCGATTTGAAACTTTGCGAGAATGTCAAAAGTTTCACCCGGATTACCAAAATGTTGAAAAATACCTCGAAACCTGTCAACATTGATTTTATGAGTCTCAAAAGGAGTTTCAGAGATTTTGACGTGAAAGTATCAAAATCTTGTCGGCGATTTGAAACTTTGCGAGAATGTCAAAAGTTTCCCCGGGATTTCCAAAACGTTGGAAAAATACCTCGAAACATGTCAACATTGATTTTATGTTTCTCAAAAAGATTTTTAGACATTTTGACGTGAAAGTATCAAGATCTTGTCGGCGATTTGGAAAACTGCGAGAATGTCAAAAGTTTCACCGGGATTACCAAAATGTTGGAAAAAACCTCGAAACATGTCAACATTGATTTTATGATTCTCAACTGTAGTTTCAGAGATTTTGACGTGAAAGTATCAAAATCTTGTCGGCGATTTGGAAAACAGCGAGAATGTCAAAAGTTTCACCCGGATTACCAAAATGTTGAAAAATACCTCGAAACATGTCAACATTGATTTTATGAGTCTCAAAAGGAGTTTCAGAGATTTTGACGTGAAAGTATCAAAATCTTGTCGGCGATTTGAAACTTTGCGAGAATGTCAAAAGTTTCCCCGGGATTTCCAAAATGTTGAAAAAAACTTCGAAACATGTCAACATTGATTTTATGATTCTCAACTGTAGTTTCAGAGATTTTGACGTGAAAGTATCAAAATCTTGTCGGCGATTTGGAAAACAGCGAGAATGTCAAAAGTTTCACCCGGATTACCAAAATGTTGAAAAATACCTCGAAACCTGTCAACATTGATTATATGAGTCTCAAAAGGAGTTTCAGAGATTTTGACGTGAAAGTATCAAAATCTTGTCGGCGATTTGAAACTTTGCGAGAATGTCAAAAGTTTCACCCGGATTACCAAAATGTTGAAAAATACCTCGAAACATGTCAACATTGATTTTATGAGTCTCAAAAGGAGTTTCAGAGATTTTGACGTGAAAGTATCAAAATCTTGTCGGCGATTTGAAACTTTGCGAGAATGTCAAAAGTTTCACCCGGATTACCAAAATGTTGAAAAATACCTCGAAACCTGTCAACATTGATTTTATGAGTCTCAAA
This sequence comes from Streptopelia decaocto, assembly GCF_964273445.1. NCBI lineage: Eukaryota > Metazoa > Chordata > Aves > Columbiformes > Columbidae > Streptopelia > Streptopelia decaocto. Next base: position 80,099 of record NW_028115905.1, read on the forward strand.
AGGAGTTTCAGAGATTTTGACGTGAAAGTATCAAAATCTTGTCGGCGATTTGAAACTTTGCGAGAATGTCATAAGTTTCCCCGGGATTTCCAAAACGTTGGAAAAATACCTCGAAACATGTCAACATTGATTTTATGTTTCTCAAAAAGATTTTTAGACATTTTGACGTGAAAGTATCAAGATCTTGTCGGCGATTTGGAAAACAGCGAGAATGTCAAAAGTTTCACCCGGATTACCAAAATGTTGAAAAATACCTCGAAACCTGTCAACATTGATTATATGAGTCTCAAAAGGAGTTTCAGAGATTTTGACGTGAAAGTATCAAAATCTTGTCGGCGATTTGAAACTTTGCGAGAATGTCAAAAGTTTCACCCGGATTACCAAAATGTTGAAAAATACCTCGAAACATGTCAACATTGATTTTATGAGTCTCAAAAGGAGTTTCAGAGATTTTGACGTGAAAGTATCAAAATCTTGTCGGCGATTTGAAACTTTGCGAGAATGTCAAAAGTTTCGCCGGGATTTCCAAAATGTTGAAAAAAACTTCGAAACATGTCAACATTGATTTTATGATTCTCAACTGTAGTTTCAGAGATTTTGACGTGAAACGATCAAAATCTTGTCGGCGATTTGGAAAACTGCGAGAATGTCAAAAGTTTCACCCGGATTACCAAAATGTTGAAAAATTCCTCGAAACCTGTCAACATTGATTTTATGAGTCTCAAAAGGAGTTTCAGAGATTTTGACGTGGAAGTATCAAAATCTTGTCGGCGATTTGAAACTTTGCGAGAATGTCAAAAGTTTCCCCGGGATTTCCAAAATGTTGGAAAAAACTCTAACATGTCAACTTTGATTTTATGATTCTCAACTGTAGTTTTAGAGATTTTGACGTGAAACGATCAAAATCTTGACAACGATTTGAAACTTTGCGAGAATGTCATAAGTTTCCCCGGGATTTCCAAAATGTTGAAAAATACCTCGAAACATGTCAACATTGATTTTATGAGTCTCAAAAGGAGTTTCAGAGATTTTGACGTGAAAGTATCAAAATCTTGTCGGCGATTTGAAACTTTGCGAGAATGTCAAAAGTTTCCCCGGGATTTCCAAAATGTTGAAAAAAACTTCGAAACATGTCAACATTGATTTTATGATTCTCAACTGTAGTTTCAGAGATTTTGACGTGAAAGTATCAAAATCTTGTCGGCGATTTGGAAAACTGCGAGAATGTCAAAAGTTTCACCCGGATTACCAAAATGTTGAAAAATACCTCGAAACTTGTCAACATTGATTTTATGAGTCTCAAAAGGAGTTTCAGAGATTTTGACGTGAAAGTATCAAAATCTTGTCGGCGATTTGAAACTTTGCGAGAATGTCATAAGTTTCCCCGGGATTTCCAAAACGTTGGAAAAACCTCGAAACATGTCACATTGATTTTATGTTTCTCAAAAAGATTTTTAGACATTTTGACGTGAAAGTATCAAGATCTTGTCGGCTGTTTGGAAAACTGCGAGAATGTCAAAAGTTTCACCGGGATTACCAAAACGTTGGAAAAAACCTCGAAACATGTCAACATTGATTTTATGATTCTCAAAAGGAGTTTCAGAGATTTTGACGTGAAAGTATCAAAATCTTGTCGGCGATTTGAAACTTTGCGAGAATGTCAAAAGTTTCACCCGGATTACCAAAATGTTGAAAAATACCTCGAAACATGTCAACATTGATTTTATGAGTCTCAAAAGGAGTTTCAGAGATTTTGACGTGAAAGTATCAAAATCTTGTCGGCGATTTGAAACTTTGCGAGAATGTCAAAAGTTTCCCCGGGATTTCCAAAAGGTTGAAAAAAACTTCGAAACATGTCAACATTGATTTTATGATTCTCAACTGTAGTTTCAGAGATTTTGACGTGAAAGTATCAAAATCTTGTCGGCGATTTGAAACTTTGCGAGAATGTCAAAAGTTTCCCCGGGATTTCCAAAACGTTGGAAAAACCTCGAAACATGTCACATTGATTTTATGTTTCTCAAAAAGATTTTTAGACATTTTGACGTGAAAGTATCAAGATCTTGTCGGCGGTTTGGAAAACTGCGAGAATGTCAAAAGTTTCACCGGGATTACCAAAACGTTGGAAAAAACCTCGAAACATGTCAACATTGATTTTATGATTCTCAAAAGGAGTTTCAGAGATTTTGACGTGAAAGTATCAAAATCTTGTCGGCGATTTGAAACTTTGCGAGAATGTCAAAAGTTTCACCCGGATTACCAAAATGTTGAAAAATACCTCGAAACATGTCAACATTGATTTTATGAGTCTCAAAAGGAGTTTCAGAGATTTTGACGTGAAAGTATCAAAATCTTGTCGGCGATTTGAAACTTTGCGAGAATGTCAAAAGTTTCCCCGGGATTTCCAAAATGTTGAAAAAAACTTCGAAACATGTCAACATTGATTTTATGATTCTCAACTGTAGTTTCAGAGATTTTGACGTGAAAGTATCAAAATCTTGTCGGCGATTTGGAAAACTGCGAGAATGTCAAAAGTTTCACCCGGATTACCAAAATGTTGAAAAATTCCTCGAAACCTGTCAACATTGATTTTATGAGTCTCAAAAGGAGTTTCAGAGATTTTGACGTGAAAGTATCAAAATCTTGTCGGCGATTTGAAACTTTGCGAGAATGTCAAAAGTTTCCCCGGGATTTCCAAAATGTTGGAAAAAACTCTAACATGTCAACTTTGATTTTATGATTCTCAACTGTAGTTTTAGAGATTTTGACGTGAAAGTATCAAAATCTTGTCGGCGATTTGAAACTTTGCGAGAATGTCAAAAGTTTCCCCCGGATTACCAAAATGTTGAAAAATACCTCGAAACCTGTCAACATTGATTTTATGAGTCTCAAAAGGAGTTTCAGAGATTTTGACGTGAAAGTATCAAAATCTTGTCGGCGATTTGAAACTTTGCGAGAATGTCATAAGTTTCCCCGGGATTTCCAAAACGTTGGAAAAATACCTCGAAACATGTCAACATTGATTTTATGTTTCTCAAAAAGATTTTTAGACATTTTGACGTGAAAGTATCAAGATCTTGTCGGCGATTTGGAAAACTGCGAGAATGTCAAAAGTTTCACCGGGATTACCAAAATGTTGGAAAAAACCTCGAAACATGTCAACATTGATTTTATGATTCTCAAAAGGAGTTTCAGAGATTTTGACGTGAAAGAATCAAAATCTTGTCGGCGATTTGAAACTTTGCGAGAATGTCAAAAGTTTCCCCGGGATTTCCAAAATGTTGAAAAAAACTTCGAAACATGTCAACATTGATTTTATGATTCTCAACTGTAGTTTCAGAGATTTTGACGTGAAAGTATCAAAATCTTGTCGGCGATTTGGAAAACAGCGAGAATGTCAAAAGTTTCACCCGGATTACCAAAATGTTGAAAAATACCTCGAAACCTGTCAACATTGATTTTATGAGTCTCAAAAGGAGTTTCAGAGATTTTGACGTGGAAGTATCAAAATCTTGTCGGCGATTTGAAACTTTGCGAGAATGTCAAAAGTTTCACCCGGATTACCAAAATGTTGAAAAATACCTCGAAACATGTCAACATTGATTTTATGTGTCTCAAAAGGAGCTTCAGAGATTTTGACGTGAAAGTATCAAAATCTTGTCGGCGATTTGAAACTTTGCGAGAATGTCAAAAGTTTCACCCGGATTACCAAAATGTTGAAAAATACCTCGAAACCTGTCAACATTGATTTTATGAGTCTCAAAAGGAGTTTCAGAGATTTTGACGTGAAAGTATCAAAATCTTGTCGGCGATTTGAAACTTTGCGAGAATGTCATAAGTTTCCCCGGGATTTCCAAAACGTTGGAAAAATACCTCGAAACATGTCAACATTGATTTTATGTTTCTCAAAAAGATTTTTAGACATTTTGACGTGAAAGTATCAAGATCTTGTCGGCGATTTGGAAAACTGCGAGAATGTCAAAAGTTTCACCGGGATTACCAAAATGTTGGAAAAAACCTCGAAACATGTCAACATTGATTTTATGATTCTCAAAAGGAGTTTCAGAGATTTTGACGTGAAAGAATCAAAATCTTGTCGGCGATTTGAAACTTTGAGAGAATGTCTAGAGTTTCACCCGGATTACCAAAATGTTGAAAAATACCTCGAAACATGTCAACATTGATTTTATGAGTCTCAAAAGGAGTTTCAGAGATTTTGACGTGAAAGTATCAAAATCTTGTCGGCGATTTGAAACTTTGCGAGAATGTCAAAAGTTTCCCCGGGATTTCCAAAATGTTGAAAAAAACTTCGAAACATGTCAACATTGATTTTATGATTCTCAACTGTAGTTTCAGAGATTTTGACGTGAAAGTATCAAAATCTTGTCGGCGATTTGGAAAACAGCGAGAATGTCAAAAGTTTCACCCGGATTACCAAAATGTTGAAAAATACCTCGAAACCTGTCAACATTGATTTTATGAGTCTCAAAAGGAGTTTCAGAGATTTTGACGTGAAAGTATCAAAATCTTGTCGGCGATTTGAAACTTTGCGAGAATGTCAAAAGTTTCCCCGGGATTTCCAAAATGTTGAAAAAAACTTCGAAACATGTCAACATTGATTTTATGATTCTCAACTGTAGTTTCAGAGATTTTGACGTGAAAGTATCAAAATCTTGTCGGCGATTTGAAACTTTGCGAGAATGTCAAAAGTTTCCCCGGGATTTCCAAAACGTTGGAAAAACCTCGAAACATGTCACATTGATTTTATGTTTCTCAAAAAGATTTTTAGACATTTTGACGTGAAAGTATCAAGATCTTGTCGGCGGTTTGGAAAACTGCGAGAATGTCAAAAGTTTCACCGGGATTACCAAAACGTTGGAAAAAACCTCGAAACATGTCAACATTGATTTTATGATTCTCAAAAGGAGTTTCAGAGATTTTGACGTGAAAGTATCAAAATCTTGTCGGCGATTTGAAACTTTGCGAGAATGTCAAAAGTTTCACCCGGATTACCAAAATGTTGAAAAATACCTCGAAACATGTCAACATTGATTTTATGAGTCTCAAAAGGAGTTTCAGAGATTTTGACGTGAAAGTATCAAAATCTTGTCGGCGATTTGAAACTTTGCGAGAATGTCAAAAGTTTCCCCGGGATTTCCAAAATGTTGAAAAAAACTTCGAAACATGTCAACATTGATTTTATGATTCTCAACTGTAGTTTCAGAGATTTTGACGTGAAACGATCAAAATCTTGTCGGCGATTTGGAAAACTGCGAGAATGTCAAAAGTTTCACCCGGATTACCAAAATGTTGAAAAATTCCTCGAAACCTGTCAACATTGATTTTATGAGTCTCAAAAGGAGTTTCAGAGATTTTGACGTGGAAGTATCAAAATCTTGTCGGCGATTTGAAACTTTGCGAGAATGTCAAAAGTTTCCCCGGGATTTCCAAAATGTTGGAAAAAACTCTAACATGTCAACTTTGATTTTATGATTCTCAACTGTAGTTTTAGAGATTTTGACGTGAAACGATCAAAATCTTGACGGCGATTTGAAACTTTGCGAGAATGTCATAAGTTTCCCCGGTATTTCCAAAATGTTGAAAAATACCTCGAAACATGTCAACATTGATTTTATGTTTCTCAAAAAGATTTTTAGACATTTTGACGTGAAAGTATCAAGATCTTGTCGGCGATTTGGAAAACTGCGAGAATGTCAAAAGTTTCACCGGGATTACCAAAATGTTGAAAAATACCTCGAAACCTGTCAACATTGATTTTATGAGTCTCAAAAGGAGTTTCAGAGATATTGACGTGAAAGTATCAAAATCTTGTCGGCGATTTGAAACTTTGCGAGAATGTCATAAGTTTCCCCGGGATTTCCAAAACGTTGGAAAAACCTCGAAACATGTCACATTGATTTTATGTTTCTCAACTGTAGTTTCAGAGATTTTGACGTGAAAGTATCAAAATCTTGTCGGCGATTTGAAACTTTGCGAGAATGTCAAAAGTTTCACCCGGATTACCAAAATGTTGAAAAATACCTCGAAACCTGTCAACATTGATTTTATGTTTCTCAAAAAGATTTTTAGACATTTTGACGTGAAAGTATCAAGATCTTGTCGGCGGTTTGGAAAACTGCGAGAATGTCAAAAGTTTCACCCGGATTACCAAAATGTTGAAAAATACCTCGAAACCTGTCAACATTGATTTTATGTGTCTCAAAAGGAGTTTCAGAGATTTTGACGTGAAAGTATCAAAATCTTGTCGGCGATTTGAAACTTTGCGAGAATGTCAAAAGTTTCACCCGGATTACCAAAATGTTGAAAAATACCTCGAAACCTGTCAACATTGATTTTATGAGTCTCAAAAGGAGTTTCAGAGATTTTGACGTGAAAGTATCAAAATCTTGTCGGCGATTTGAAACTTTGCGAGAATGTCATAAGTTTCCCCGGGATTTCCAAAACGTTGGAAAAATACCTCGAAACATGTCAACATTGATTTTATGTTTCTCAAAAAGATTTTTAGACATTTTGACGTGAAAGTATCAAGATCTTGTCGGCGATTTGGAAAACTGCGAGAATGTCAAAAGTTTCACCGGGATTACCAAAATGTTGGAAAAAACCTCGAAACATGTCAACATTGATTTTATGATTCTCAAAAGGAGTTTCAGAGATTTTGACGTGAAAGAATCAAAATCTTGTCGGCGATTTGAAACTTTGAGAGAATGTCAAGAGTTTCACCCGGATTACCAAAATGTTGAAAAATACCTCGAAACATGTCAACATTGATTTTATGAGTCTCAAAAGGAGTTTCAGAGATTTTGACGTGAAAGTATCAAAATCTTGTCGGCGATTTGAAACTTTGCGAGAATGTCAAAAGTTTCCCCGGGATTTCCAAAATGTTGAAAAAAACTTCGAAACATGTCAACATTGATTTTATGATTCTCAACTGTAGTTTCAGAGATTTTGACGTGAAACGATCAAAATCTTGTCGGCGATTTGGAAAACTGCGAGAATGTCAAAAGTTTCACCCGGATTACCAAAATGTTGAAAAATACCTCGAAACCTGTCAACATTGATTTTATGAGTCTCAAAAGGAGTTTCAGAGATTTTGACGTGAAAGTATCAAAATCTTGTCGGCGATTTGAAACTTTGCGAGAATGTCATAAGTTTCCCCGGGATTTCCAAAACGTTGGAAAAACCTCGAAACATGTCACATTGATTTTATGTTTCTCAAAAAGATTTTTAGACATTTTGACGTGAAAGTATCAAGATCTTGTCGGCGGTTTGGAAAACTGCGAGAATGTCAAAAGTTTCACCCGGATTACCAAAATGTTGAAAAATACCTCGAAACCTGTCAACATTGATTTTATGAGTCTCAAAAGGAGTTTCAGAGATTTTGACGTGAAAGTATCAAAATCTTGTCGGCGATTTGAAACTTTGCGAGAATGTCAAAAGTTTCACCCGGATTACCAAAATGTTGAAAAATACCTCGAAACATGTCAACATTGATTTTATGTGTCTCAAAAGGAGCTTCAGAGATTTTGACGTGAAAGTATCAAAATCTTGTCGGCGATTTGAAACTTTGCGAGAATGTCAAAAGTTTCACCCGGATTACCAAAATGTTGAAAAATACCTCGAAACCTGTCAACATTGATTTTATGAGTCTCAAAAGGAGTTTCAGAGATTTTGACGTGAAAGTATCAAAATCTTGTCGGCGATTTGAAACTTTGCGAGAATGTCATAAGTTTCCCCGGGATTTCCAAAACGTTGGAAAAATACCTCGAAACATGTCAACATTGATTTTATGTTTCTCAAAAAGATTTTTAGACATTTTGACGTGAAAGTATCAAGATCTTGTCGGCGATTTGGAAAACTGCGAGAATGTCAAAAGTTTCACCGGGATTACCAAAATGTTGGAAAAAACCTCGAAACATGTCAACATTGATTTTATGATTCTCAAAAGGAGTTTCAGAGATTTTGACGTGAAAGAATCAAAATCTTGTCGGCGATTTGAAACTTTGAGAGAATGTCTAGAGTTTCACCCGGATTACCAAAATGTTGAAAAATACCTCGAAACATGTCAACATTGATTTTATGAGTCTCAAAAGGAGTTTCAGAGATTTTGACGTGAAAGTATCAAAATCTTGTCGGCGATTTGAAACTTTGCGAGAATGTCAAAAGTTTCCCCGGGATTTCCAAAATGTTGAAAAAAACTTCGAAACATGTCAACATTGATTTTATGATTCTCAACTGTAGTTTCAGAGATTTTGACGTGAAAGTATCAAAATCTTGTCGGCGATTTGGAAAACAGCGAGAATGTCAAAAGTTTCACCCGGATTACCAAAATGTTGAAAAATACCTCGAAACCTGTCAACATTGATTTTATGAGTCTCAAAAGGAGTTTCAGAGATTTTGACGTGAAAGTATCAAAATCTTGTCGGCGATTTGAAACTTTGCGAGAATGTCAAAAGTTTCCCCGGGATTTCCAAAATGTTGAAAAAAACTTCGAAACATGTCAACATTGATTTTATGATTCTCAACTGTAGTTTCAGAGATTTTGACGTGAAAGTATCAAAATCTTGTCGGCGATTTGAAACTTTGCGAGAATGTCAAAAGTTTCCCCGGGATTTCCAAAACGTTGGAAAAACCTCGAAACATGTCACATTGATTTTATGTTTCTCAAAAAGATTTTTAGACATTTTGACGTGAAAGTATCAAGATCTTGTCGGCGGTTTGGAAAACTGCGAGAATGTCAAAAGTTTCACCGGGATTACCAAAACGTTGGAAAAAACCTCGAAACATGTCAACATTGATTTTATGATTCTCAAAAGGAGTTTCAGAGATTTTGACGTGAAAGTATCAAAATCTTGTCGGCGATTTGAAACTTTGCGAGAATGTCAAAAGTTTCACCCGGATTACCAAAATGTTGAAAAATACCTCGAAACATGTCAACATTGATTTTATGAGTCTCAAAAGGAGTTTCAGAGATTTTGACGTGAAAGTATCAAAATCTTGTCGGCGATTTGAAACTTTGCGAGAATGTCAAAAGTTTCCCCGGGATTTCCAAAATGTTGAAAAAAACTTCGAAACATGTCAACATTGATTTTATGATTCTCAACTGTAGTTTCAGAGATTTTGACGTGAAACGATCAAAATCTTGTCGGCGATTTGGAAAACTGCGAGAATGTCAAAAGTTTCACCCGGATTACCAAAATGTTGAAAAATTCCTCGAAACCTGTCAACATTGATTTTATGAGTCTCAAAAGGAGTTTCAGAGATTTTGACGTGGAAGTATCAAAATCTTGTCGGCGATTTGAAACTTTGCGAGAATGTCAAAAGTTTCCCCGGGATTTCCAAAATGTTGGAAAAAACTCTAACATGTCAACTTTGATTTTATGATTCTCAACTGTAGTTTTAGAGATTTTGACGTGAAACGATCAAAATCTTGACGGCGATTTGAAACTTTGCGAGAATGTCATAAGTTTCCCCGGTATTTCCAAAATGTTGAAAAATACCTCGAAACATGTCAACATTGATTTTATGTTTCTCAAAAAGATTTTTAGACATTTTGACGTGAAAGTATCAAGATCTTGTCGGCGATTTGGAAAACTGCGAGAATGTCAAAAGTTTCACCGGGATTACCAAAATGTTGAAAAATACCTCGAAACCTGTCAACATTGATTTTATGAGTCTCAAAAGGAGTTTCAGAGATATTGACGTGAAAGTATCAAAATCTTGTCGGCGATTTGAAACTTTGCGAGAATGTCATAAGTTTCCCCGGGATTTCCAAAACGTTGGAAAAACCTCGAAACATGTCACATTGATTTTATGTTTCTCAACTGTAGTTTCAGAGATTTTGACGTGAAAGTATCAGAATCTTGTCGGCGATTTGAAACTTTGCGAGAATGTCAAAAGTTTCACCCGGATTACCAAAATGTTGAAAAATACCTCGAAACCTGTCAACATTGATTTTATGTTTCTCAAAAAGATTTTTAGACATTTTGACGTGAAAGTATCAAGATCTTGTCGGCGGTTTGGAAAACTGCGAGAATGTCAAAAGTTTCACCCGGATTACCAAAATGTTGAAAAATACCTCGAAACCTGTCAACATTGATTTTATGTGTCTCAAAAGGAGTTTCAGAGATTTTGACGTGAAAGTATCAAAATCTTGTCGGCGATTTGAAACTTTGCGAGAATGTCAAAAGTTTCACCCGGATTACCAAAATGTTGAAAAATACCTCGAAACCTGTCAACATTGATTTTATGAGTCTCAAAAGGAGTTTCAGAGATTTTGACGTGAAAGTATCAAAATCTTGTCGGCGATTTGAAACTTTGCGAGAATGTCAAAAGTTTCCCCGGGATTTCCAAAACGTTGGAAAAATACCTCGAAACATGTCAACATTGATTTTATGTTTCTCAAAAAGATTTTTAGACATTTTGACGTGAAAGTATCAAGATCTTGTCGGCGATTTGGAAAACTGCGAGAATGTCAAAAGTTTCACCGGGATTACCAAAATGTTGGAAAAAACCTCGAAACATGTCAACATTGATTTTATGATTCTCAACTGTAGTTTCAGAGATTTTGACGTGAAAGTATCAAAATCTTGTCGGCGATTTGGAAAACAGCGAGAATGTCAAAAGTTTCACCCGGATTACCAAAATGTTGAAAAATACCTCGAAACATGTCAACATTGATTTTATGAGTCTCAAAAGGAGTTTCAGAGATTTTGACGTGAAAGTATCAAAATCTTGTCGGCGATTTGAAACTTTGCGAGAATGTCAAAAGTTTCCCCGGGATTTCCAAAATGTTGAAAAAAACTTCGAAACATGTCAACATTGATTTTATGATTCTCAACTGTAGTTTCAGAGATTTTGACGTGAAAGTATCAAAATCTTGTCGGCGATTTGGAAAACAGCGAGAATGTCAAAAGTTTCACCCGGATTACCAAAATGTTGAAAAATACCTCGAAACCTGTCAACATTGATTATATGAGTCTCAAAAGGAGTTTCAGAGATTTTGACGTGAAAGTATCAAAATCTTGTCGGCGATTTGAAACTTTGCGAGAATGTCAAAAGTTTCACCCGGATTACCAAAATGTTGAAAAATACCTCGAAACATGTCAACATTGATTTTATGAGTCTCAAAAGGAGTTTCAGAGATTTTGACGTGAAAGTATCAAAATCTTGTCGGCGATTTGAAACTTTGCGAGAATGTCAAAAGTTTCACCCGGATTACCAAAATGTTGAAAAATACCTCGAAACCTGTCAACATTGATTTTATGAGTCTCAAAAGGAGTTTCAGAGATTTTGACGTGAAAGTATCAAAATCTTGTCGGCGATTTGAAACTTTGCGAGAATGTCATAAGTTTCCCCGGGATTTCCAAAACGTTGGAAAAATACCTCGAAACATGTCAACATTGATTTTATGTTTCTCAAAAAGATTTTTAGACATTTTGACGTGAAAGTATCAAGATCTTGTCGGCGATTTGGAAAACAGCGAGAATGTCAAAAGTTTCACCCGGATTACCAAAATGTTGAAAAATACCTCGAAACCTGTCAACATTGATTATATGAGTCTCAAAAGGAGTTTCAGAGATTTTGACGTGAAAGTATCAAAATCTTGTCGGCGATTTGAAACTTTGCGAGAATGTCAAAAGTTTCACCCGGATTACCAAAATGTTGAAAAATACCTCGAAACATGTCAACATTGATTTTATGAGTCTCAAAAGGAGTTTCAGAGATTTTGACGTGAAAGTATCAAAATCTTGTCGGCGATTTGAAACTTTGCGAGAATGTCAAAAGTTTCGCCGGGATTTCCAAAATGTTGAAAAAAACTTCGAAACATGTCAACATTGATTTTATGATTCTCAACTGTAGTTTCAGAGATTTTGACGTGAAACGATCAAAATCTTGTCGGCGATTTGGAAAACTGCGAGAATGTCAAAAGTTTCACCCGGATTACCAAAATGTTGAAAAATTCCTCGAAACCTGTCAACATTGATTTTATGAGTCTCAAAAGGAGTTTCAGAGATTTTGACGTGGAAGTATCAAAATCTTGTCGGCGATTTGAAACTTTGCGAGAATGTCAAAAGTTTCCCCGGGATTTCCAAAATGTTGGAAAAAACTCTAACATGTCAACTTTGATTTTATGATTCTCAACTGTAGTTTTAGAGATTTTGACGTGAAACGATCAAAATCTTGACAACGATTTGAAACTTTGCGAGAATGTCATAAGTTTCCCCGGGATTTCCAAAATGTTGAAAAATACCTCGAAACATGTCAACATTGATTTTATGAGTCTCAAAAGGAGTTTCAGAGATTTTGACGTGAAAGTATCAAAATCTTGTCGGCGATTTGAAACTTTGCGAGAATGTCAAAAGTTTCCCCGGGATTTCCAAAATGTTGAAAAAAACTTCGAAACATGTCAACATTGATTTTATGATTCTCAACTGTAGTTTCAGAGATTTTGACGTGAAAGTATCAAAATCTTGTCGGCGATTTGGAAAACTGCGAGAATGTCAAAAGTTTCACCCGGATTACCAAAATGTTGAAAAATACCTCGAAACTTGTCAACATTGATTTTATGAGTCTCAAAAGGAGTTTCAGAGATTTTGACGTGAAAGTATCAAAATCTTGTCGGCGATTTGAAACTTTGCGAGAATGTCATAAGTTTCCCCGGGATTTCCAAAACGTTGGAAAAACCTCGAAACATGTCACATTGATTTTATGTTTCTCAAAAAGATTTTTAGACATTTTGACGTGAAAGTATCAAGATCTTGTCGGCTGTTTGGAAAACTGCGAGAATGTCAAAAGTTTCACCGGGATTACCAAAACGTTGGAAAAAACCTCGAAACATGTCAACATTGATTTTATGATTCTCAAAAGGAGTTTCAGAGATTTTGACGTGAAAGTATCAAAATCTTGTCGGCGATTTGAAACTTTGCGAGAATGTCAAAAGTTTCACCCGGATTACCAAAATGTTGAAAAATACCTCGAAACATGTCAACATTGATTTTATGAGTCTCAAAAGGAGTTTCAGAGATTTTGACGTGAAAGTATCAAAATCTTGTCGGCGATTTGAAACTTTGCGAGAATGTCAAAAGTTTCCCCGGGATTTCCAAAAGGTTGAAAAAAACTTCGAAACATGTCAACATTGATTTTATGATTCTCAACTGTAGTTTCAGAGATTTTGACGTGAAAGTATCAAAATCTTGTCGGCGATTTGAAACTTTGCGAGAATGTCAAAAGTTTCCCCGGGATTTCCAAAACGTTGGAAAAACCTCGAAACATGTCACATTGATTTTATGTTTCTCAAAAAGATTTTTAGACATTTTGACGTGAAAGTATCAAGATCTTGTCGGCGGTTTGGAAAACTGCGAGAATGTCAAAAGTTTCACCGGGATTACCAAAACGTTGGAAAAAACCTCGAAACATGTCAACATTGATTTTATGATTCTCAAAAGGAGTTTCAGAGATTTTGACGTGAAAGTATCAAAATCTTGTCGGCGATTTGAAACTTTGCGAGAATGTCAAAAGTTTCACCCGGATTACCAAAATGTTGAAAAATACCTCGAAACATGTCAACATTGATTTTATGAGTCTCAAAAGGAGTTTCAGAGATTTTGACGTGAAAGTATCAAAATCTTGTCGGCGATTTGAAACTTTGCGAGAATGTCAAAAGTTTCCCCGGGATTTCCAAAATGTTGAAAAAAACTTCGAAACATGTCAACATTGATTTTATGATTCTCAACTGTAGTTTCAGAGATTTTGACGTGAAAGTATCAAAATCTTGTCGGCGATTTGGAAAACTGCGAGAATGTCAAAAGTTTCACCCGGATTACCAAAATGTTGAAAAATTCCTCGAAACCTGTCAACATTGATTTTATGAGTCTCAAAAGGAGTTTCAGAGATTTTGACGTGAAAGTATCAAAATCTTGTCGGCGATTTGAAACTTTGCGAGAATGTCAAAAGTTTCCCCGGGATTTCCAAAATGTTGGAAAAAACTCTAACATGTCAACTTTGATTTTATGATTCTCAACTGTAGTTTTAGAGATTTTGACGTGAAAGTATCAAAATCTTGTCGGCGATTTGAAACTTTGCGAGAATGTCAAAAGTTTCCCCCGGATTACCAAAATGTTGAAAAATACCTCGAAACCTGTCAACATTGATTTTATGAGTCTCAAAAGGAGTTTCAGAGATTTTGACGTGAAAGTATCAAAATCTTGTCGGCGATTTGAAACTTTGCGAGAATGTCATAAGTTTCCCCGGGATTTCCAAAACGTTGGAAAAATACCTCGAAACATGTCAACATTGATTTTATGTTTCTCAAAAAGATTTTTAGACATTTTGACGTGAAAGTATCAAGATCTTGTCGGCGATTTGGAAAACTGCGAGAATGTCAAAAGTTTCACCGGGATTACCAAAATGTTGGAAAAAACCTCGAAACATGTCAACATTGATTTTATGATTCTCAAAAGGAGTTTCAGAGATTTTGACGTGAAAGAATCAAAATCTTGTCGGCGATTTGAAACTTTGCGAGAATGTCAAAAGTTTCCCCGGGATTTCCAAAATGTTGAAAAAAACTTCGAAACATGTCAACATTGATTTTATGATTCTCAACTGTAGTTTCAGAGATTTTGACGTGAAAGTATCAAAATCTTGTCGGCGATTTGGAAAACAGCGAGAATGTCAAAAGTTTCACCCGGATTACCAAAATGTTGAAAAATACCTCGAAACCTGTCAACATTGATTTTATGAGTCTCAAAAGGAGTTTCAGAGATTTTGACGTGGAAGTATCAAAATCTTGTCGGCGATTTGAAACTTTGCGAGAATGTCAAAAGTTTCACCCGGATTACCAAAATGTTGAAAAATACCTCGAAACATGTCAACATTGATTTTATGTGTCTCAAAAGGAGCTTCAGAGATTTTGACGTGAAAGTATCAAAATCTTGTCGGCGATTTGAAACTTTGCGAGAATGTCAAAAGTTTCACCCGGATTACCAAAATGTTGAAAAATACCTCGAAACCTGTCAACATTGATTTTATGAGTCTCAAAAGGAGTTTCAGAGATTTTGACGTGAAAGTATCAAAATCTTGTCGGCGATTTGAAACTTTGCGAGAATGTCATAAGTTTCCCCGGGATTTCCAAAACGTTGGAAAAATACCTCGAAACATGTCAACATTGATTTTATGTTTCTCAAAAAGATTTTTAGACATTTTGACGTGAAAGTATCAAGATCTTGTCGGCGATTTGGAAAACTGCGAGAATGTCAAAAGTTTCACCGGGATTACCAAAATGTTGGAAAAAACCTCGAAACATGTCAACATTGATTTTATGATTCTCAAAAGGAGTTTCAGAGATTTTGACGTGAAAGAATCAAAATCTTGTCGGCGATTTGAAACTTTGAGAGAATGTCTAGAGTTTCACCCGGATTACCAAAATGTTGAAAAATACCTCGAAACATGTCAACATTGATTTTATGAGTCTCAAAAGGAGTTTCAGAGATTTTGACGTGAAAGTATCAAAATCTTGTCGGCGATTTGAAACTTTGCGAGAATGTCAAAAGTTTCCCCGGGATTTCCAAAATGTTGAAAAAAACTTCGAAACATGTCAACATTGATTTTATGATTCTCAACTGTAGTTTCAGAGATTTTGACGTGAAAGTATCAAAATCTTGTCGGCGATTTGGAAAACAGCGAGAATGTCAAAAGTTTCACCCGGATTACCAAAATGTTGAAAAATACCTCGAAACCTGTCAACATTGATTTTATGAGTCTCAAAAGGAGTTTCAGAGATTTTGACGTGAAAGTATCAAAATCTTGTCGGCGATTTGAAACTTTGCGAGAATGTCAAAAGTTTCCCCGGGATTTCCAAAATGTTGAAAAAAACTTCGAAACATGTCAACATTGATTTTATGATTCTCAACTGTAGTTTCAGAGATTTTGACGTGAAAGTATCAAAATCTTGTCGGCGATTTGAAACTTTGCGAGAATGTCAAAAGTTTCCCCGGGATTTCCAAAACGTTGGAAAAACCTCGAAACATGTCACATTGATTTTATGTTTCTCAAAAAGATTTTTAGACATTTTGACGTGAAAGTATCAAGATCTTGTCGGCGGTTTGGAAAACTGCGAGAATGTCAAAAGTTTCACCGGGATTACCAAAACGTTGGAAAAAACCTCGAAACATGTCAACATTGATTTTATGATTCTCAAAAGGAGTTTCAGAGATTTTGACGTGAAAGTATCAAAATCTTGTCGGCGATTTGAAACTTTGCGAGAATGTCAAAAGTTTCACCCGGATTACCAAAATGTTGAAAAATACCTCGAAACATGTCAACATTGATTTTATGAGTCTCAAAAGGAGTTTCAGAGATTTTGACGTGAAAGTATCAAAATCTTGTCGGCGATTTGAAACTTTGCGAGAATGTCAAAAGTTTCCCCGGGATTTCCAAAATGTTGAAAAAAACTTCGAAACATGTCAACATTGATTTTATGATTCTCAACTGTAGTTTCAGAGATTTTGACGTGAAACGATCAAAATCTTGTCGGCGATTTGGAAAACTGCGAGAATGTCAAAAGTTTCACCCGGATTACCAAAATGTTGAAAAATTCCTCGAAACCTGTCAACATTGATTTTATGAGTCTCAAAAGGAGTTTCAGAGATTTTGACGTGGAAGTATCAAAATCTTGTCGGCGATTTGAAACTTTGCGAGAATGTCAAAAGTTTCCCCGGGATTTCCAAAATGTTGGAAAAAACTCTAACATGTCAACTTTGATTTTATGATTCTCAACTGTAGTTTTAGAGATTTTGACGTGAAACGATCAAAATCTTGACGGCGATTTGAAACTTTGCGAGAATGTCATAAGTTTCCCCGGTATTTCCAAAATGTTGAAAAATACCTCGAAACATGTCAACATTGATTTTATGTTTCTCAAAAAGATTTTTAGACATTTTGACGTGAAAGTATCAAGATCTTGTCGGCGATTTGGAAAACTGCGAGAATGTCAAAAGTTTCACCGGGATTACCAAAATGTTGAAAAATACCTCGAAACCTGTCAACATTGATTTTATGAGTCTCAAAAGGAGTTTCAGAGATATTGACGTGAAAGTATCAAAATCTTGTCGGCGATTTGAAACTTTGCGAGAATGTCATAAGTTTCCCCGGGATTTCCAAAACGTTGGAAAAACCTCGAAACATGTCACATTGATTTTATGTTTCTCAACTGTAGTTTCAGAGATTTTGACGTGAAAGTATCAAAATCTTGTCGGCGATTTGAAACTTTGCGAGAATGTCAAAAGTTTCACCCGGATTACCAAAATGTTGAAAAATACCTCGAAACCTGTCAACATTGATTTTATGTTTCTCAAAAAGATTTTTAGACATTTTGACGTGAAAGTATCAAGATCTTGTCGGCGGTTTGGAAAACTGCGAGAATGTCAAAAGTTTCACCCGGATTACCAAAATGTTGAAAAATACCTCGAAACCTGTCAACATTGATTTTATGTGTCTCAAAAGGAGTTTCAGAGATTTTGACGTGAAAGTATCAAAATCTTGTCGGCGATTTGAAACTTTGCGAGAATGTCAAAAGTTTCACCCGGATTACCAAAATGTTGAAAAATACCTCGAAACCTGTCAACATTGATTTTATGAGTCTCAAAAGGAGTTTCAGAGATTTTGACGTGAAAGTATCAAAATCTTGTCGGCGATTTGAAACTTTGCGAGAATGTCATAAGTTTCCCCGGGATTTCCAAAACGTTGGAAAAATACCTCGAAACATGTCAACATTGATTTTATGTTTCTCAAAAAGATTTTTAGACATTTTGACGTGAAAGTATCAAGATCTTGTCGGCGATTTGGAAAACTGCGAGAATGTCAAAAGTTTCACCGGGATTACCAAAATGTTGGAAAAAACCTCGAAACATGTCAACATTGATTTTATGATTCTCAAAAGGAGTTTCAGAGATTTTGACGTGAAAGAATCAAAATCTTGTCGGCGATTTGAAACTTTGAGAGAATGTCAAGAGTTTCACCCGGATTACCAAAATGTTGAAAAATACCTCGAAACATGTCAACATTGATTTTATGAGTCTCAAAAGGAGTTTCAGAGATTTTGACGTGAAAGTATCAAAATCTTGTCGGCGATTTGAAACTTTGCGAGAATGTCAAAAGTTTCCCCGGGATTTCCAAAATGTTGAAAAAAACTTCGAAACATGTCAACATTGATTTTATGATTCTCAACTGTAGTTTCAGAGATTTTGACGTGAAAGTATCAAAATCTTGTCGGCGATTTGGAAAACAGCGAGAATGTCAAAAGTTTCACCCGGATTACCAAAATGTTGAAAAATACCTCGAAACCTGTCAACATTGATTTTATGAGTCTCAAAAGGAGTTTCAGAGATTTTGACGTGAAAGTATCAAAATCTTGTCGGCGATTTGAAACTTTGCGAGAATGTCATAAGTTTCCCCGGGATTTCCAAAACGTTGGAAAAATACCTCGAAACATGTCAACATTGATTTTATGTTTCTCAAAAAGATTTTTAGACATTTTGACGTGAAAGTATCAAGATCTTGTCGGCGATTTGGAAAACTGCGAGAATGTCAAAAGTTTCACCCGGATTACCAAAATGTTGAAAAATACCTCGAAACATGTCAACATTGATTTTATGAGTCTCAAAAGGAGTTTCAGAGATTTTGACGTGAAAGTATCAAAATCTTGTCGGCGATTTGAAACTTTGCGAGAATGTCAAAAGTTTCCCCGGGATTTCCAAAATGTTGAAAAAAACTTCGAAACATGTCAACATTGATTTTATGATTCTCAACTGTAGTTTCAGAGATTTTGACGTGAAAGTATCAAAATCTTGTCGGCGATTTGAAACTTTGCGAGAATGTCAAAAGTTTCCCCGGGATTTCCAAAACGTTGGAAAAACCTCGAAACATGTCACATTGATTTTATGTTTCTCAAAAAGATTTTTAGACATTTTGACGTGAAAGTATCAAGATCTTGTCGGCGGTTTGGAAAACTGCGAGAATGTCAAAAGTTTCACCGGGATTACCAAAACGTTGGAAAAAACCTCGAAACATGTCAACATTGATTTTATGATTCTCAAAAGGAGTTTCAGAGATTTTGACGTGAAAGTATCAAAATCTTGTCGGCGATTTGAAACTTTGCGAGAATGTCAAAAGTTTCACCCGGATTACCAAAATGTTGAAAAATACCTCGAAACATGT
The DNA here is from genome assembly GCF_964273445.1 of Streptopelia decaocto. NCBI lineage: Eukaryota > Metazoa > Chordata > Aves > Columbiformes > Columbidae > Streptopelia > Streptopelia decaocto. The sequence goes on from NW_028115905.1 coordinate 99,332, forward strand.
CAACATTGATTTTATGAGTCTCAAAAGGAGTTTCAGAGATTTTGACGTGAAAGTATCAAAATCTTGTCGGCGATTTGAAACTTTGCGAGAATGTCAAAAGTTTCCCCGGGATTTCCAAAATGTTGAAAAAAACTTCGAAACATGTCAACATTGATTTTATGATTCTCAACTGTAGTTTCAGAGATTTTGACGTGAAACGATCAAAATCTTGTCGGCGATTTGGAAAACTGCGAGAATGTCAAAAGTTTCACCCGGATTACCAAAATGTTGAAAAATTCCTCGAAACCTGTCAACATTGATTTTATGAGTCTCAAAAGGAGTTTCAGAGATTTTGACGTGGAAGTATCAAAATCTTGTCGGCGATTTGAAACTTTGCGAGAATGTCAAAAGTTTCCCCGGGATTTCCAAAATGTTGGAAAAAACTCTAACATGTCAACTTTGATTTTATGATTCTCAACTGTAGTTTTAGAGATTTTGACGTGAAACGATCAAAATCTTGACGGCGATTTGAAACTTTGCGAGAATGTCATAAGTTTCCCCGGTATTTCCAAAATGTTGAAAAATACCTCGAAACATGTCAACATTGATTTTATGTTTCTCAAAAAGATTTTTAGACATTTTGACGTGAAAGTATCAAGATCTTGTCGGCGATTTGGAAAACTGCGAGAATGTCAAAAGTTTCACCGGGATTACCAAAATGTTGAAAAATACCTCGAAACCTGTCAACATTGATTTTATGAGTCTCAAAAGGAGTTTCAGAGATATTGACGTGAAAGTATCAAAATCTTGTCGGCGATTTGAAACTTTGCGAGAATGTCATAAGTTTCCCCGGGATTTCCAAAACGTTGGAAAAACCTCGAAACATGTCACATTGATTTTATGTTTCTCAACTGTAGTTTCAGAGATTTTGACGTGAAAGTATCAAAATCTTGTCGGCGATTTGAAACTTTGCGAGAATGTCAAAAGTTTCACCCGGATTACCAAAATGTTGAAAAATACCTCGAAACCTGTCAACATTGATTTTATGTTTCTCAAAAAGATTTTTAGACATTTTGACGTGAAAGTATCAAGATCTTGTCGGCGATTTGGAAAACTGCGAGAATGTCAAAAGTTTCACCGGGATTACCAAAATGTTGGAAAAAACCTCGAAACATGTCAACATTGATTTTATGATTCTCAAAAGGAGTTTCAGAGATTTTGACGTGAAAGTATCAAAATCTTGTCGGCGATTTGAAACTTTGCGAGAATGTCAAAAGTTTCCCCGGGATTTCCAAAATGTTGAAAAAAACTTCGAAACATGTCAACATTGATTTTATGATTCTCAACTGTAGTTTCAGAGATTTTGACGTGAAAGTATCAAAATCTTGTCGGCGATTTGGAAAACAGCGAGAATGTCAAAAGTTTCACCCGGATTACCAAAATGTTGAAAAATACCTCGAAACCTGTCAACATTGATTTTATGAGTCTCAAAAGGAGTTTCAGAGATTTTGACGTGAAAGTATCAATATCTTGTCGGCGATTTGAAACTTTGCGAGAATGTCAAAAGTTTCCCCGGGATTTCCAAAACGTTGGAAAAACCTCGAAACATGTCACATTGATTTTATGTTTCTCAAAAAGATTTTTAGACATTTTGACGTGAAAGTATCAAGATCTTGTCGGCTGTTTGGAAAACTGCGAGAATGTCAAAAGTTTCACCGGGATTACCAAAACGTTGGAAAAAACCTCGAAACATGTCAACATTGATTTTATGATTCTCAAAAGGAGTTTCAGAGATTTTGACGTGAAAGTATCAAAATCTTGTCGGCGATTTGAAACTTTGCGAGAATGTCAAAAGCTTCACCCGGATTACCAAAATGTTGAAAAATACCTCGAAACATGTCAACATTGATTTTATGAGTCTCAAAAGGAGTTTCAGAGATTTTGACGTGGAACTATCAAAATCACATCGGCGATTTGAAACTTTGCGAGAATGTCAAAAGTTTCCCCGGGATTTCCAAAATGTTGGAAAAAACTCTAACATGTCAACTTTGATTTTATGATTCTCAACTGTAGTTTTAGAGATTTTGACGTGAAACGATCAAAATCTTGTCGGCGATTTGAAACTTTGCGAGAATGTCATAAGTTTCCCCGGGATTTCCAAAACGTTGGAAAAACCTCGAAACATGTCACATTGATTTTATGTTTCTCAAAAAGATTTTTAGACATTTTGACGTGAAAGTATCAAGATCTTGTCGGCGATTTGGAAAACTGCGAGAATGTCAAAAGTTTCACCGGGATTACCAAAATGTTGGAAAAAACCTCGAAACATGTCAACATTGATTTTATGATTCTCAACTGTAGTTTCAGACATTTTGACGTGAAAGTATCAAGATCTTGTCGGCGATTTGGAAAACTGCGAGAATGTCAAAAGTTTCACCGGGATTACCAAAATGTTGGAAAAAACCTCGAAACATGTCAACATTGATTTTATGAGTCTCAAAAGGAGTTTCAGAGATTTTGACGTGAAAGTATCAAAATCTTGTCGGCGATTTGAAACTTTGCGAGAATGTCATAAGTTTCCCCGGGATTTCCAAAACGTTGGAAAAATACCTCGAAACATGTCAACATTGATTTTATGTTTCTCAAATAGATTTTTAGACATTTTGACGTGAAAGTGTCAAAACCTTATCGGGGTTTGGGAAATCTTTGCGAGAATGTCAAAAGTTCCACCGGGATTTCCAAAATGTTGAAAAATACCTCGAAACATGTCAACATTGATTTTATGATTCTCAAAAGGAGTTTCAGAGATTTTGACGTGAAAGTATCAAAATCTTGTCGGCGATTTGAAACTTTGCGAGCATGTCAAAAGTTTCCCCGGGATTTCCAAAATGTTGTAAAAACCTCGAAAAATGTCAATATTGATTTTATGATTCTCAAAAGGAGTTTTAGAGATTTTTGACGTGAAAGTATCAAGATTATTTCGCCGATTTGAAAAACTTTGCGAGAATGTCAAAAGTTTCACCCGGATTACCAAAATGTTGAAAAATACCTCGAAACCTGTCAACATTGATTTTATGAGTCTCAAAAGGAGTTTCAGAGATTTTGACGTGAAAGTATCAAAATCTTGTCGGCGATTTGAAACTTTGCGAGAATGTCAAAAGTTTCACCCGGATTACCAAAATGTTGAAAAATACCTCGAAACCTGTCAACATTGATTTTATGTTTCTCAAAAAGATTTTTAGACATTTTGACGTGAAAGTATCAAGATCTTGTCGGCGATTTGGAAAACTGCGAGAATGTCAAAAGTTTCACCGGGATTACCAAAATGTTGGAAAAAACCTCGAAACATGTCAACATTGATTTTATGATTCTCAAAAGGAGTTTCAGAGATTTTGACGTGAAAGTATCAAAATCTTGTCGGCGATTTGAAACTTTGCGAGAATGTCAAAAGTTTCACCCGGATTACCAAAATGTTGAAAAATACCTCGAAACATGTCAACATTGATTTTATGAGTCTCAAAAGGAGTTTCAGAGATTTTGACGTGAAAGTATCAAAATCTTGTCGGCGATTTGAAACTTTGCGAGAATGTCAAAAGTTTCACCCGGATTACCAAAATGTTGAAAAATACCTCGAAACCTGTCAACATTGATTTTATGTTTCTCAAAAAGATTTTTAGACATTTTGACGTGAAAGTATCAAGATCTTGTCGGCGATTTGGAAAACTGCGAGAATGTCAAAAGTTTCACCGGGATTACCAAAATGTTGGAAAAAACCTCGAAACATGTCAACATTGATTTTATGATTCTCAAAAGGAGTTTCAGAGATTTTGACGTGAAAGTATCAAAATCTTGTCGGCGATTTGAAACTTTGCGAGAATGTCAAAAGTTTCACCCGGATTACCAAAATGTTGAAAAATACCTCGAAACATGTCAACATTGATTTTATGAGTCTCAAAAGGAGTTTCAGAGATTTTGACGTGAAAGTATCAAAATCTTGTCGGCGATTTGAAACTTTGCGAGAATGTCAAAAGTTTCCCCGGGATTTCCAAAATGTTGAAAAAAACTTCGAAACATGTCAACATTGATTTTATGATTCTCAACTGTAGTTTCAGAGATTTTGACGTGAAAGTATCAAAATCTTGTCGGCGATTTGAAACTTTGCGAGAATGTCAAAAGTTTCCCCGGGATTTCCAAAATGTTGAAAAAAACTTCGAAACATGTCAACATTGATTTTATGATTCTCAACTGTAGTTTCAGAGATTTTGACGTGAAAGTATCAAAATCTTGTCGGCGATTTGGAAAACTGCGAGAATGTCAAAAGTTTCACCCGGATTACCAAAATGTTGAAAAATACCTCGAAACCTGTCAACATTGATTTTATGAGTCTCAAAAGGAGTTTCAGAGATTTTGACGTGAAAGTATCAAAATCTTGTCGGCGATTTGATACTTTGCGAGAATGTCATAAGTTTCCCCGGGATTTCCAAAACGTTGGAAAAACCTCGAAACATGTCACATTGATTTTATGTTTCTCAAAAAGATTTTTAGACATTTTGACGTGAAAGTATCAAGATCTTGTCGGCGGTTTGGAAAACTGCGAGAATGTCAAAAGTTTCACCGGGATTACCAAAACGTTGGAAAAAACCTCGAAACATGTCAACATTGATTTTATGATTCTCAAAAGGAGTTTCAGAGATTTTGACGTGAAAGTATCAAAATCTTGTCGGCGATTTGAAACTTTGCGAGAATGTCAAAAGTTTCACCCGGATTACCAAAATGTTGAAAAATACCTCGAAACATGTCAACATTGATTTTATGAGTCTCAAAAGGAGTTTCAGAGATTTTGACGTGGAAGTATCAAAATCACATCGGCGATTTGAAACTTTGCGAGAATGTCAAAAGTTTCCCCGGGATTTCCAAAATGTTGGAAAAAACTCTAACATGTCAACTTTGATTTTATGATTCTCAACTGTAGTTTTAGAGATTTTGACGTGAAACGATCAAAATCTTGTCGGCGATTTGAAACTTTGCGAGAATGTCATAAGTTTCCCCGGGATTTCCAAAACGTTGGAAAAATACCTCGAAACATGTCAACATTGATATTATGATTCTCAAAAGGAGTTTTAGAGATTTTTGACGTGAAAGTATCAAGATCTTGTCGGCGATTTGGAAAACTTCGCGAGAATGTGAAAAGTTTCACCCGGATTACCAAAATGTTGAAAAATACCTCAAAACATGTCAACATTGATTTTATGAGTCTCAAAAGGAGTTTCAGAGATTTTGACGTGAAAGTATTAAAATCTTGTCGGCGATTTGAAACTTTGCGAGAATGTCAAAAGCTTCCCCGGGATTTCCAAAATATTGGAAAAAACTCTAAACATGTCAACTTTGATTTTATGATTCTCAACTGGAGTTTTCGAGATTTTTGACGTGAAAGTATCAAGATCTTGTCGGCGATTTGGAAAACTTCGCGAGAATGTGAAAAGTTTCACCCGGATTACCAAAATGTTGAAAAATACCTCGAAACATGTCAACATTGATTTTATGAGTCTCAAAAGGAGTTTCAGAGATTTTGACGTGAAAGTATCAAAATCTTGTCGGCGACTTGAAACTTTGCGAGAGTGTCAAAAGTTTACCCGGATTTCCAAAATGTTGAAAAAAACCTGAAAAATGTCAACATTGATTTTATGATTCTCAACTGGAGTTTTAGAGATTTTTGACGTGAAAGTATCAAAATCTTGTCGGCGATTTGAAACTTTGCGAGAATGTCATAAGTTTCCCCGGAATTTCCAAAATGTTGAAAAATACCTCGAAACATGTCAACATTGATTTTATGAGTCTCAAAAGGAGTTTCAGAGATTTTGACGTGAAAGTATCAAGATCTTGTCGGCGATTTGAAACTTTGCGAGAATGTCAGAAGTTTCACCCGGATTACCAAAATGTTGAAAAATACCTCGAAACATGTCAACATTGATTTTATGAGTCTCAAAAGAAGTTTCAGAGATTTTTGACGTGAAAGTATCAAAATCTTGTCGGCGATTTGGGAAAACTGCGAGAATGTCAAAAGTTTCACCGGAATTACCAAAATGTTGAAAAATACCTCGAAACATGTCAACATTGATTGTATGTGTCTCAAAAGAAGTTTCAGAGATTTTGACGTGAAAGTATCAAAATCTTGTCGGCGATTTGAAACTTTGCGAGAATGTCATAAGTTTCTCCGGGATTTCCAAATGGTCGAAAAGAACTCGAAACATGTCAACATTGATTTATGATTCTCAAAAGGAGTTTCAGAGATTTTGACGTGAAAGTATCAAAATCTTGTCGGCGATTTGAAACTTTGCGAGAATGTCATAAGTTTCCCCGGAATTTCCAAAATGTTGAAAAATACCTCGAAACATGTCAACATTGATTTTATGAGTCTCAAAAAGAGTTTCAGAGATTTTTACGTGAAAGTATCAAAATCTTGTCGGCGATTTGAAACTTTGCGAGAATGTCATAAGTTTCCTCGGAATTTCCAAAATGTTGAAAAATACCTCGAAACATGTCAACATTGATTTTATGAGTCTCAAAAGGAGTTTCAGAGATTTTGACGTGAAAGTATCAAAATCTTGTCGGCGATTTGAAACTTTGCGAGAATGTCATAAGTTTCCCCGGAATTTCCAAAATGTTGAAAAATACCTCGAAACATGTCAACATTGATTTTATGAGTCTCAAAAGGAGTTTCAGAGATTTTGACGTGAAAGTATCAAAATCTTGTCGGCGATTTGAAACTTTGCGAGAATGTCATAAGTTTCCCCGGAATTTCCAAAATGTTGAAAAATACCTCGAAACATGTCAACATTGATTTTATGAGTCTCAAAAGGAGTTTCAGAGATTTTGACGTGAAAGTATCAAAATCTTGTCGGCGATTTGAAACTTTGCGAGAATGTCAAAAGTTTCACCCGGATTACCAAAATGTTGAAAAATACCTCGAAACCTGTCAACATTGATTTTATGAGTCTCAAAAGGAGTTTCAGAGATTTTGACGTGAAAGTATCAAAATCTTGTCGGCGATTTGAAACTTTGCGAGAATGTCATAAGTTTCCCCGGGATTTCCAAAACGTTGGAAAAATACCTCGAAACATGTCAACATTGATTTTATGTTTCTCAAAAAGATTTTTAGACATTTTGACGTGAAAGTATCAAGATCTTGTCGGCGATTTGGAAAACTGCGAGAATGTCAAAAGTTTCACCGGGATTACCAAAATGTTGGAAAAAACCTCGAAACCTGTCAACATTGATTTTATGATTCTCAAAAGGAGTTTCAGAGATTTTGACGTGAAAGTATCAAAATCTTGTCGGCGATTTGAAACTTTGCGAGAATGTCAAAAGTTTCACCCGGATTACCAAAATGTTGAAAAATACCTCGAAACATCTCAACATTGATTTAATGATTCTCAACTGTAGTTTTAGAGACTTTGACGTGAAACGATCAAAATCTTGTCGGCGATTTGGAAAACTGCGAGAATGTCAAAAGTTTCACCCGGATTACCAAAATGTTGAAAAATACCTCGAAACCTGTCAACATTGATTTTATGAGTCTCAAAAGGAGTTTCAGAGATTTTGACATGAAAGTATCAAAATCTTGTCGGCGATTTGAAACTTTGCGAGAATGTCATAAGTTTCCCCGGGATTTCCAAAACGTTGGAAAAATACCTCGAAACATGTCAACATTGATTTTATGTTTCTCAAAAAGATTTTTAGACATTTTGACGTGAAAGTATCAAGATCTTGTCGGCGATTTGGAAAACTGCGAGAATGTCAAAAGTTTCACCGGGATTACCAAAATGTTGGAAAAAATTTCGAAACATGTCAACATTGATTTTATGATTCTCAAAAGGAGTTTCAGAGATTTTGACGTGAAAGTATCAAAATCTTGTCGGCGATTTGAAACTTTGCGAGAATGTCAAAAGTTTCACCCGGATTACCAAAACGTTGAAAAATACTTCGAAACCTGTCAACATTGATTTTATGAGTCTCAAAAGGAGTTTCAGAGATTTTGACGTGAAAGTATCAAAATCTTGTCGGCGATTTGAAACTTTGCGAGAATGGCATAAGTTTCCCCGGGATTTCCAAAACGTTGGAAAAACCTCGAAACCTGTCAACATTGATTTTATGATTCTCAACTGGAGTTTTAGAAGTTCTGACGTGAAAGTGTCAAAACCTTATCGGGGTTTGGGAAAACTTTGCAAGAATGTCAGAAGTTTCTCCGGGATTTCCAAACGGTCGAAAAGAACTCGAAACATTTCAACATTGATTTTATGAGTCTCAAAAGGAGTTTCAGAGATTTTTGACGTGAAAGTATCAAGATCTTTTCGCCGATTTGAAAAACTTTGCGAGAATGTCAAAAGTTTCACCCGGATTACCAAAATGTTGAAAAATACCTCGAAACATGTCAACATTGATTTTATGAATCTCAAAAGGAGTTTCAGAGATTTTGACGGGAAAGTATCTAAATCTTGTCGGCGATTTGAAACTTTGCGAGAATGTCATAAGTTTCCCCGGGATTTCCAAAACGTTGGAAAAACCTCAAAAAATGTCAACATTGATTTTATGATTCTCAAAAGGAGTTTTAGAGACTTTTGACGTGAAAGTATCAAGATCTTGTCGGCGATTTGGAAAACTGCGAGAATGTCAAAAGTTTCACCCGGATTACCAAAATGTTGAAAAAACCTCGAAACATGTCAACATTGATTTTATGAGTCTCAATAGAAGTTTCAGAGATGTTCACGTGAAAGTATCAAAATCTTGTCGGCGATTTGAAACTTTGCGAGAATGTCAAAAGTTTCCCCGGGATTTCCAAAATGTTGGAAAAAACTCTAAACATGTCAACATTGATTTATGATTCTCAACTGGAGCTTTAGAGATTTTGACGTGAAAAAGTCAAAACCTTATCGGGGTTTTGGAAAACTTTGCGAGAATGTCAGAAGTTTCTCCGGGATTTCCAAATGGTCGAAAAGTACTCGAAACATGTCAACATTGATTTTATGATTCTCAAAAGGAATTTTAGAGATTTTTGACGTGAAAGTATCAAGATCTTTTCGCCGATTTGAAAACCTTTGCGAGAATGTCATAAGTTTCCCCGGAATTTCCAAAATGTTGAAAAATACCTCGAAACATGTCAACATTGATTTTATGAGTCTCAAAAGGAGTTTCAGAGATTTTGACGTGAAAATATCAAAATCTTGTCGGCGATTTGAAACTTTGCGAGAATGTCAAAAGTTCCCCGGGATTTCCAAAATGTTGAAAAAAACTTCGAAACATGTCAACATTGATTTTATGTGTCTCAAAAGGAGTTTCAGAGATTTTGACGTGAAAGTATCAAAATCTTGTCGGCGATTTGAAACTTCGCGAGAATGTCAAAAGTTTCCCCGGGATTTCCAAAATGTTGGAAAAAACTCTAAACATGTCAACTTTGATTTTATGATTCTCAACTGTAGTTTTAGAGATTTTGACGTGAAACGATCAAAATCTTGTCGGCGATTTGGAAAACTGCGAGAATGTCAAAAGTTTCACCCGGATTACCAAAATGTTAAAAAATACCTCGAAACCTGTCAACATTGATTTTATGAGTCTCAAAAGGAGTTTCAGAGATTTTGACGTGAAAGTATCAAAATCTTGTCGGCGATTTGAAACTTTGCGAGCATGTCAAAAGTTTCCCCGGGATTTCCAAAATGTTGTAAAAACCTCGAAAAATGTCAACATTGATTTTATGATTCTCAAAAGGAGTTTTAGAGACTTTTGACGTGAAAAAGTAAAAACCTTATCGGGGTTTTGGAAAACTTTGCGAGAATGTCAGAAGTTTCTCCGGGATTTCCAAATGGTCGAAAAGAACTCGAAACATGTCAACATTGATTTTATGATTCTCAAAAGGAGTTTTAGAGATTTTTGACGTGAAAGTATCAAGATCTTGTCGGCGATTTGGAAAACTTCGCGAGAATGTGAAAAGTTTCACCCGGATTACCAAAATGTTGAAAAATACCTCAAAACATGTCAACATTGATTTTATGAGTCTCAAAAGGAGTTTCAGAGATTTTGACGTGAAAGTATCAAAATCTTGTCGGCGATTTGAAACTTTGCGAGAATGTCAAAAGCTTCCCCGGGATTTCCAAAATATTGGAAAAAACTCTAAACATGTCAACTTTGATTTTATGATTCTCAACTGGAGTTTTAGAGATTTTTGACGTGAAAGTATCAAGATCTTGTCGGCGATTTGGAATACTTCGCGAGAATGTGAAAAGTTTCACCCGGATTACCAAAATGTTGAAAAATACCTCGAAACATGTCAACATTGATTTTATGAGTCTCAAAAGGAGTTTCAGAGATTTTGACGTGAAAGTATCAAAATCTTGTCGGCGACTTGAAACTTTGCGAGAGTGTCAAAAGTTTACCCGGATTTCCAAAATGTTAAAAAAAACCTGAAAAATGTCAACATTGATTTTATGATTCTCAACTGGAGTTTTAGAGATTTTTGACGTGAAAGTATCAAGATCTTGTCGGCGATTTGGAAAACTGCGAGAATGTCATAAGTTTCCCCGGGATTTCTAAAATGTTGGAAAAAAACTCTAAACATGTCAACATTGATTTTATGATTCTCAACTGGAGTTTTAGATATTTTGACGTGAAAGTATCAAGATCTTGTCGGCGATTTGAAACTTTGCGAGAATGTCAGAAGTTTCACCCGGATTACCAAAATGTTGAAAAATACCTCGAAACATGTCAACATTGATTTTATGAGTCTCAAAAGAAGTTTCAGAGATTTTGACGTGAAAGTATCAAAATCTTGTCGGCGATTGGGAAAACTGCGAGAATGTCAAAAGTTTCACCGGAATTACCAAAATGTTGAAAAATACCTCGAAACATGTCAACATTGATTGTATGTGTCTCAAAAGAAGTTTCAGAGATTTTGACGTGAAAGTATCAAAATCTTGTCGGCGATTTGAAACTTTGCGAGAATGTCAAAAGTTTCCCCGGGATTTCCAAATGGTCGAAAAGAACTCGAAACATGTCAACATTGATTTATGATTCTCAACTGGAGTTTTAGAGATTTTGACGTGAAAGTATCAAAATCTTGTCGGCGATTTGGAAAACTGCCAGAATGTCAAATGTTTCACCCGGATTACCAAAATGTTGAAAAAAAACCTCGAAAAATGTCAACATTGATTTTTTGATTCTCAACTGGAGTTTTAGAGATTCTGACGTGAAAGTGTCAAAAATCTTGTCGGGGATTTGGAAAATTTCCGGAGAATTTCAAAAATTTTCCCCGGGATTTCCAAAATTTTGAAGGGATCTCCAAACCTGTCAACATTGATTTTAAGAATCTCCACTTGAGTTTTAGGGATTGTGACGTGAAAATGTCAAAACCTTATCGGGGATTTGGAAAACTTTGCGAGAATGTCAGAAGTTTCTCCGGGATTTTCAACATTTTGCAGGGAATTCCAATCATGTCAACATTGATTTTAAGAATCTCCACTGGAGTTTTAGAGATTTTGACGTGAAAGTTACACCATTTTGTCGGGGATTTGGAATATTTTCTGAAAATTTCAAATGTTTCCCCGGGATTTCCAAAATGTTGGAAAAAACCTCGAAACATGTCACTTTGATTTTATGTTTCTCAAAAAGAGTTTTAGAGATTTTGACGTGAAAGTATCAAGATCTTGTCGGCGATTTGGAAAACTGCGAGAATGTCAAAAGTTTCACCCGGATTACCAAAATGTTGAAAAATACCTCGAAACATGTCAACATTGATTTTATGTGTCTCAAAAGAAGTTTCAGAGATTTTGACGTGAAAGTATCAAAATCTTGTCGGCGATTTGAAACTTTGTGAGAATGTCATAAGTTTCCCCGGGCTTTCCAAAATGTTGGAAAAAACTCTAAACATGTCAACATTGATTTTATGATTCTCAACTGGAGTTTTAGAGATTCTAACGTGAAAGTGTCAAAACCTTATCGGGGTTTGGGAAAACTTTGCGAGAATGTCAGAAGTTTCTCCGGGATTTCCAAATGGTCGAAAAGAACTTGAAACATGTCAACATTGATTTTATGATTCTCAAAAGGAGTTTCAGAGATTTTGACGTGAAAGTATCAAAATCTTGTCGGCGATTTGGAAAACTGTGAGAATGTCAAAAGTTTCACCCGGATTACCAAAATGTTGAAAAAAAACCTCGAAAAATGTCAACATTGATTTTATGATTCTCAAAAGGAGTTTTAGAAGTTCTGCCGTGAAAGTGTCAAAACCTTATCGGGGTTTGGGAAAACTTTGCGAGAATGTCAGAAGTTTCTCCGGGATTTCCAAATGGTCGAAAAGAACTCGAAACATTTCAACATTGATTTTTTGATTCTCAACTGGAGTTTTAGAGATTTTGACGTGAAAGTATCAAGATCTTGTCGGCGATTTGAAACTTTGCGAGAATGTCAAAAGTTTCCCCGGGATTTCCAAAATGTTGGAAAAAACTCTAAACATGTCAACATTGATTTATGATTCTCAACTGGAGTTTTAGAGATTTTGACGTGAAAAAGTCAAAACCTTATCGGGGTTTTGGAAAACTTTGCGAGAATGTCAGAAGTTTCTCCGGGATTTCCAAATGGTCGAAAAGAACTCGAAACATTTCAACATTGATTTTATGATTCTCAAAAGGAGTTTTAGAGATTTTTGACGTGAAAGTATCAAGATCTTGTCGGCGATTTGGAAAACTGCGAGAATGTCAAAAGTTTCCCCGGGATTTCCAAAATGTTGGAAAACACTCTAAACATGTCAACATTGATTTTATGATTCTCAAAAAGAGTTTTAGAGATTTTGACGTGAAAATGTCAAAACCTTGTCGGGGATTTGGAAAACTTTGCGAGCAGTTCAGAAGTTTCACCGAGATTTCCAAATGGTCGAAAAGAACTCGAAATATGTCAACATTGATTTTATGATTCTCAACTGGAGTTTTTGAGATTCTGACGTGAAAGTGTCACCATTTTGTCGGGGATTTGGAAAATTTCCGGAGAATTTCAAAAATTTTCACCGGGATTTCCAAAATTTTCAAGGGAACTCTAAATCTGTCAACATTGATTTTAAGAATCTCCATTGGAGTTTTAGAGAATTTGACATGAAAGTGTCACAATTTTCTCGGGGATTTGGAAAATTTCCTGAGAATTTCAAAAGTTTCAGCAGGATTTCCGAAGTTTTGAAGGTAACTCCAAACATGTCAACATTCACTTTAAGAATCTCCACTTGAGTTTTAGGTATTGTGACGGGAAAGTGTCACCATTTTGTCGGGGATTTGGAAAATTTCCGGAGAATTTCAAAAGATTCACCGGGATTTCCAAAAAGTTGGAAAAAACTCTAAACATGTCAACATTGATTTTAAGAATCTCCACTGGAGTTTTAGAGATTTTCACGTGAAAGTGTCACCATTTTGTCGGGGTTTTGGAGTATTTCCTGAGCATGTCAAAAGTTTCCCCGGGATTTCCAAAATGTTGAAAGGACCTCCAAACATGTCAACAATGCTTTTAAGAATCTCCACTGGAGTTTTAGAGAATTTGACGTGAAAGTGTTACAATATTGTCGGGGATTTGGAAAATTTTCTGAGAATTTGAAATTTTCCCCGGAATTTCCAGAATTTTGAAGGGAACTCCAAACATGACAACATTGATTTTAATAATCTCCACTGGCGTTTTAGACATTTTGACGTGAAATTTTAAACATGTTGAAGTGGTTTTGTTAAATTCTATAGATAATTTTAAAAGCTTCAACAGGATTTCAACAATTTTGAGAGGGATTTGAAAAGTTTCAATGGGAATGGGAAGAATTGTGATGAAAATTGGAAAATTATGAAGGGACTATAAAGAAATTTCAGCAGTGATTTTACGAATTTCAACTGGAATTTTAGAAATTGTTGAGATTCTTAAAATTAAAGTTTAAATTTTTAAAGTTCTCTTCAAAATTTTTCAATTCCCATCATAATTTTTAAAATTCCCATCAAAATCTTTCAAATTACTGTCAAAATATTTCAAATCCTGTTGAAACTTTTAAAATTCTCACTAAAATTTTTTAATTCCTTAAAAAAATTTTCAAATTCCCATTGCAATTTTCAAATTCTCTTCAAAAATTTTCAAATCCTTTTGAAATTTTCAAATTCTTATTGAAATTGATAATGGGGTCAATGGGGACATTGGGGTCAATGGGAACATTGGGGGGACAATGAGGACATTGGGGGGACAATGGGGACATTGAGGTCAATGGGACATTGGGGGGACATTGGGGTCAATGGGGACAATGAGGACATTGATGAAACCAAAGGTCCCCCCAATGTCCCCATTATCCCCAAAGTCCCATTGACCCCAATGTCCCCAATATCTCCAATATCCCCAATGTCCCCAATATCCCCATTGACCCCAATGTCGCCCCAATGTCCCCAATGTCCCATTGACCCCAATGTCCCCCCAGTGTCCCCATTACCCCAATGTCCCCAATATCCCCATTGACCCCAATGTCCCCAATGTCCCCAATGTCCCCATTGACCCCAATGTCCCCTCAATGTCCCCAATGTCCCCATTGACCCCAAATGACACCGAAGGGACCTGGAACCCACCCCAAGTGCCCCAAAAGGCGCCAAACTCCCCAATCCCCCCCTTTTTAGCCCAAAACCCGTGTCCCTCCCCCCTCTCGGCTCCTCCTCTTCCTCCCCCCGCCCTTTCTCCCCCATTTTCCCGCCACACGATCGTTTCCCGCCGACAAAACAAAGCCACGCCCCCTTCCTTAGGAGCGGCCAATAGGAAGCGGGGGCGGCTCCGCCCAGCGCCGAGAGGAGCCGAAGATACACGAAGGGTCCCGAACGCACCCGAAGGGACCCGAACGAACCCGAAGGGACCCGAGTGGAGCCGAAGGAACCCGAAGGGACCCGAGTGGAGCCGAACGCACCCGAAGGGACCCGAGTGGAGCCGAATGGACCCGAAGGGACCCGAACGAACCCGAAGAGACCCGAATGACACCGAAGGGACCCGAGTGGAGACGGGCTCCCCAAGGGGCATTCCTGGGTCCCTCTGGGGCACTCCTGGGTTCCCTAAGAGGCATTTTTGGGGATCTATGGATCCCCAGAAGGAGGGACCCAGGCGTCCGGGCCCCATAGATTGCACTGAGGAGGGACCCAGGCGTCCGGGACCCATAGATTTGACCGGGGAGGGACCCAGGCGTCCGGGCCCCATAGATTTGACCGAGGAGGGACCCAGGCGTCCGGGCCCCATAGATTTGACGGAGGAGGGACCCAGGTGTCCGGGCCCCATAGATGGAACCGGGGAGGGACCCAGGCGTCCGGGCCCCATAGATTTGACTCAGGAGGGACCCAGGCGTCCGGGCCCCATAGACTTGACCGCGGAGGGACCCAGGCGTCCGGGCCCCATAGATTTGACTGAGGAGGGACCCAGACGTCCGGGCCCCATAGATTTGAACAAGAAGGGACCCAGGCGTCCGGGCCCCATAGATTTGACCGAGGAGGGACCCAGGCGTCCGGGCCCCATAGATTATTGCACTGAGGAGGGACCCAGGTGTCCGGGCCCCATAGATTTCACCAAGGAGGGACCCAGGCGTCCGGGCCCCATAGATTTGACCGAGGAGGGACCCAGGCGTCCGGGCCCCATAGATTTGAATGAGGAGGGACCCAGGCGTCCGGGCCCCATAGATTTGACCAAGGAGGGACCCAGGCGTCTGGGACCCATAGATTGCACTGAGGAGGGACCCAGGCGTCCGGGCCCCATAGATTTGACCGAGGAGGGACCCAGGCGTCCGGGCTCCATAGATTATTGCACTGAGGAGGGACCCAGGCGTCCGGGCCCCATAGATTTGACAGAAAAGGGACCCAGGCGTCCGGGCCCCATAGATTGCACTGGAGAGGGATCCAGGCATCCGGGCCCCATAGATTTGACCGAGGAGGGACCCAGGCGTCCTTGAAGGACCCATAGGGACCTGCACAGACCCATAGGGACCCATAGGGACCCATATGGGTTCAACAGACCCATATAGGTCTCTATAGACCCATATGGGTTTGGACAGCCCCATATTGATCTGTATAGACCCATATGGGTTCAACAGACCCATATTGATCTGTATAGACCCATTTAGGTTCGTACAGTCCCATACAGACCTGTATAAACCCTTATAAGTTTGTACAGACCCATATAGATCTCTATATACCCATATAGGTTTGCACAGACCCATATAGGTCTCTATAGACCCATATAGGTTCAGACAGACCCATATTGATCTGTATAGACCCATATACGCCTGTACAGACCCATATGCGCTTGGACAGACCCATACAGATCTGTATAGACCCATATACATCTATACAGCCCCATATACATTCACAGAGACCCAAATACCTTTTCTTCCACCTTTTATTCCCCAAAACCAACTTGGCCAAAACCAAAGCCCCCAAAATCCCCCCAAAAACCCCCCCAAAACCCCCCCAAAACCGCCCCCGCTAACTCCAGGTGGGGTCGTAGCCCGTCCAATGGGGCGGCGGCGCCAGGAAGACGCGGCGCCCCCGGTGGACGACGCTGACGACGCCGCGGTAGCCGGCGCGGGGGACCCCGGATTTCAGGTCGTCCATGACCCCCAACGCCTTGGCCGCCGCTTTGAAACCATCGCGGTCCCCGTATTGAACCCTCACCGGGTCCCCTTGACGACCCCGATGGGACCGCAGCTCCTCCAAGGGCACCAGGGGGGCGCCGTAAACCTCGGCCAGAAAGCGGCGCTCGTAGGCGTCTTTTTCGAGGTAAGAAAGGTCTAATTGGGTGAAAGGCACGAAGCGCTCGTTAAGCTTAATGAA
Organism: Streptopelia decaocto; assembly: GCF_964273445.1. Classification (NCBI taxonomy): domain Eukaryota; kingdom Metazoa; phylum Chordata; class Aves; order Columbiformes; family Columbidae; genus Streptopelia; species Streptopelia decaocto. The sequence continues at coordinate 116,161 of NW_028115905.1, forward strand.
CTTTAAGTATTGATCGAAAAATTGGCCGTGGCTCACACCTTTACGGCCAAACGTTACGGTGCGGGATAGTTCGGGGCGGATACAAGCGCGACCGCGCCGCTGCTCCGGTTGCCGCATCCAATCGTCCCAAAACGCCGGAGGCCACTTGGGTTCTAATTCGCGCCAAAGCTCGTTAAGGAGCAACCACCCCAAACCGGGGAAGAAATCGGTGCGGTAAAGGAGTTCGGCGCGTTCGGCGTCAACCAGATTCTCTTTGCCGTTGTCGTTCCACGCCGAGACGCACCATAGAGTCGGATCGGCGCGGAGAAGCGGTAAAGCGGCTTGGAAATACTCAAAGAAATCCGGAGCGACTTCCAAATCGTCCTCGACCACGATGGCGGCGCCGTAGCCGAAAGCGCCGAACACCTGCTCGAGCGCCCAATGGTAATGGCGAGCGATGCGGTAATAACCCTGGAATTTGCGGTGATGCGGCGGCACCGGGATGTCGGAGAGGTCCGGCTGGCGGATGTGGAGGATGGTGGAGCCGTAGGAGGCGATGGCGGCTGCAGTGGCGGCGTGGCCGCAGTCCTGGCTGACGATGATGGGGAAGCGGCGGGGGGAGGGGCGGTGGCGGAGCAGCGCGTCCAGGCAGCGGCGCACGGAGCTGCGGTCGCACGCCAGGACCAGCACCGGGAGAACCGGATCCGGATCCGGAGCGGGAGGGGAAGCCGGAGCCGGCACGGGATGCGGAGCTGGATCCTGATGGGGAGTTGGATCCGGGTGTGGATGCGGATCCGGATCCCGATGCGACTCCGGATCCGGGTGTGGATGCAGCTTTGGATGCGGCTCCCGATGTGGATCCGGATCCCGATGTGGATCTGGATCCTGATGCAGATGCAGCTCCCGATGCGACTCCGAATCCGGATCCCGATGCAACTTCAGATTCGGATCCCGATGTGGATGCAGCTCCCGGTGTGGATCCAGATCCCGATCCCGATGTGACTCCGGATCCCGATGCAACTCCGGATCCCGATCCAAATGTGACTCCGGATCCCGATGCGGATCCAGATCCCGATCCCGATGCAACTCCGGATCCAGATCCTGATGCAACTCTGGATCTCGATGTGGACCCGGATCCCGATGTGGACCCGGATCCTGATGCGACTCCGGATTCAGATCCCGATGCGACTCCAGATCCGGATCCCGATGCGACTCCAGATCCCAATGCGACTCCGGATCCGGATCCCGATGCGACTCCGGATCCGGATGCAGCTTCCGATGTGGCTCCCGATCCAGATCCCGACGCGATTCCAGATCTGGATCCCGATGTGGATGCAGCTCCGGATGCGGCTCCCGACGCAGCTCCAGATCCGGATCCAGCACCAGATGCGGCTCCAGCTCCCGATCCAGCTCCGGGTGGGCGCGACGCCGGCTCCACAACCCGCGGTAGCGCTGGATCTGCCGCAGCAGCTCGTGCTGGCGCTGCAGTTCGGTTTCGGCGGCTTGCGCCAGGCGAATCACCTCGGCCGTTAATGATGAGGATGATGATGAGGAGGAGGATGAAGGCGCCGGGCGGCTCCAGAGGAAGAGCAGCAGCAGGTTCCAGGCCAGGAAGAGCGCGGCGCCCCACAGCGCCCGCCCGGGCCGCCGCGGCATCCTGCAGCGCTCAGGACCGCGCCATGGGGCTGGGGGGAGAAACGAGGGGGATGGGTCCCTCCCGGACGCCTGGGTCCCTTGGGGAACTCCTGGGTCCCTCCCGGACGCCTGGGTTCCTCCCGGACGCCTGGGTCCCTTGGGGAATTCCTGAGTCCCTTGGGGAACCCCCCGGTCCCCCCCCCAGACGCCTGGGTCCCTCCCGAACTCCTGGGTCCCCCTAGATGCCTGGGTCCCTTGGGGAACTCCTGGGTCCCTCCCAAACTCCTGGGTCCTTCCCTGAACACCTGGGTCCTTGGGGCACTCCTGGGTCCCCCCCCGAACTCCTGGGTCCCTCCCGGACGCCTGGGTCCCTTGGGAAGCTCCTGGCTCACCCCTGAACTCCTGGGTCCCTCCCAAACTCCTGGGTCCCCCCCGGACACCTGGGTCCCTCCCGAACTCCTGGGTCCCCCCCGGACGCCTGGGTCCCCCCGAACTCCTACGTCCTTCCCCGAACACCTGGGTCCTTGGGGCACTCCTGGGTCCCTCCCGGACGCCTGGGTCCCCCCCCGGACGCCTGGGTCCCTCCTGAACTCCTGGGTCCTTCCCTGAACTCCTGGGTCCTTCCCTGAACTCCTGGGTCCTTCCCTGAACTCCTGGGTCCCTCCCGAACTCCTGGGTCCTTCCCTGAACTCCCGGGTCCCCCCGGACGCCTGGGTCCCTTGGGGAACTCCTGGGTCCCTTGGGGCACTCCTGGGTCCCTCCTGAACTCCTACGTCCTTCCCTGAACTCCTGGGTCCCTCCCGGACGCCTGGGTCCCCCCCGGACGCCTGGGTCCTTCCCTGAACTCCTGGGTCCCCCCGGACGCCTGAGTCCCTTGGGGAACCCCCCGGTCCCCCCCCGGACGCCTGGGTCCCTTGGGGAACTCCTGGGTCCCTCCCGAACTCCTGGGTCCTTCCCTGAACTCCTGGGTCCCTTGGGGAAACCCTGGCTCACCCCTGAACTCCTGGGTGCCCCCCGGACGCCTGGGTCCTTCCCTGAACTCCTGAGTCCCTTGGGGAACTCCTGGGTCCCTCCCTGAACACCTGAGTCCCTTGGGGAATTCCTGGGTCCCTCCCGGACGCCTGGGTCCCCCCCGGACGCCTGGGTCCCTTAGGGAACTCCTGGGTCCCCCCAAACTCCTACATGCCTCCCTGAACACCTGGGTCGCTCCAGAACTCCTGGGTCACCCCCGGATGCCTGGGTCCCTTGGGGAACTCCTGGGTCCCCCCTGAACTCCTGGGTCCCTCCCGGACGCCTGGGTCCCTCCCTGAACTCCTGGGTCCCTCCCGGACGCCTGGCTCACCCCTGAACTCCTGGCTCTCCTCCCGAACTCCTGGGTCCCTTGGGGAACTCCTGGGTCCTTCGCCGCACTCCTCCCCCTTCAAACCCCCAGGGGAGCCCTCAAACCCCCCACAAAAAATTCCACCCCCCCCCCCCTTAAAACCCCGATGGGAAGAGGAAGCGAAAGCGCAACCACCCCCCGGCGATTCAGCAACGTGGCACCGGCCATTGAAACGGGATCAACCAACCCCGGGCCGAACCAACCGTGCGGGGGGGGGGGGGCAGAGTCCACTCACGTTAATTATTAACCGGAGGGGTGCGGCTCCGGACGGGCCAACAAAGCGGGGGGGGACCCAGGAGTGCCCCGAGGGACCCAGGAGTGCCCCAAGGGACCCAGGAGTTCGGGAGGGGACCCAGGAGTGCCCCAGGGACCCAGGAGTGCCCCAAGGGACCCAGGAGTTCGGGAGGGGACCCAGGAGTGCCCCAAGGGACCCAGCAATTCAGGGGGGACCCAGGAGTGCCCCAGGGACCCAGGAGTGCCCCAAGGGACCCAGGAGTTCGGGAGGGGACCCAGGAGTGCCCCAAGGGATCCAGGAGTTCGGGAGGGGATCCAGGAGTTCGGGAGGGGACCCAGGAGTGCCCCGAGGGACCCAGGAGTTCGGGAGGGGACCCAGGAGTGCCCCGAGGGATCCAGGAGTTCGGGAGGGGACCCAGGAGTGCCCCGAGGGACCCAGGAGTGCCCCGAGGGATCCAGGAGTGCCCCGAGGGACCCAGGAGTGCCCTGAGGGACCCAGGAGTTCGGGAGGGACCCAGGAGTGCCCCAAGGGACCCAGGAGTGCCCCAAGGGACCCAGGACCCCCCAAACCCCCCAGACTCACCTGCTTTCGGGGTTCAGCTCCTGGGGGGGGGGGGGGCCGCTGGGGTTCCCCCCTCCCCCCCTTTTCTCACAGCCCCCCCCGGGGGGGGTCCCCCAAAAATTGGGGGGGGGGTGGAGCCTCCTCCTTTTGGGGGGCGGGGTCAGGCCATGGCGGGGGCTGCGTCCGTCTGTCTGTCCGCTGGCGCCCCCCCCAATATGGGGGTGATTTTGGGGGGGGGGGGGTCCTTGGAGAGCTCTAAAAAGAAGGAGGAAAAGGTTAAAATGGCCCAAATGACCCCCCAAAAACTTATAGGGGACCCCCCCACACTCTATAGGGAGCCCCCAAACCTTATAGGGGACCCCCCATACTCTATAGGGAGCCCCCCCAAACCTTATAGGGGACAAGGGAGCCCCCACACTCTATGGGGAGCCCCCCCAGACCTTATAGGGGACCCCCCAGACTCTATAGGAGCCCCCCCAGACCTTATAGGGGACCCCCCAGACTCTATAGGAGCCCCCCCCAAACCTTATAGGGGACAAGGGACCCCCAGACTCTATAGGAGCCCCCCAGACCTTATAGGGGACCCCCCAGACTCTATAGGGAGCCCCCCCAGACCTTATAGGGGACAAGGGACCCCCCAGACTCTATAGGAGCCCCCCCAAACCTTATAGGGGACAAGGACACCCCCTAAGATCCTATAGGGGACAGGAACCCCCCCCAAACCCTATAGGAGACAGGGGACCCCCCCCAAGACTCCATAGGGGAGCCCCCCCAACCCTATAGAGGACAGTGGAGCGTCCCCTAAGACTCTATACGGGACAAGGACCCCCCTTAAGACCCTATAGGGGACAGGGACCCCCCCCAAACCCCAAATGTGACAAACGGACCCTCCCTAAGATCCTATAGGGGACAGGAACCCCCCCGTAAGATCCTATAGGGGACAGGAACCCCCCCCACACACTCTATAGGGAGCCCCCCCGACCCTATAGGGGACAGGAACCCCCCCCAAACTCTATAGGGGACAGGAGACCCCCCCATAAGATCCTATTGGGGACAGGGAACCCCCCCACACTCTATAGTGAGGCCCCCCAACCCTATAGGGGACAGGGACCCCCCCCATAAGATCCTATAGGGGACAAGGGACCCCCCCCTAAGACTCTATAGGGGACAAGGGACCCCCCCCAAACCCTATAGGGGAGCCCCCCCCGACCCTATAGGGGACACGGACCCCCCCCCCACAAAGATCCTATAGGGGACAGGGGAGCCCCCCCCAGACTCTATAGGGAACCCCCCGACCCTATAGGGGACAAGGGACCCTCCCTAAGACTCTATACGGGACACGGACCCCCCACCCCTAAGATCCTATAGGGGACAAGGGAGCTCCCCCAAACCCTATAGGGGACAGGGACCCCCCCCAAGATCCTATAGGGGACATGGGACCTCCCCCTCCACTCTATAGGGGACAAGGGAGCTCCCCCAACCCTATAGGGGACAAGGACACCCCCTAAGACTCTATAGGGGACATGGACCCCCCCCCTAAGATCCTATAGGGGACAAGGGAGCTCCCCCAAACCCTATAGGAGACAGGGGACCCTCCCTAAGACCCTATAGGGGACAAGGGAGCCACCCCACACTCTATAGGGGACAGGGACCCCCCCCCTAAGACCATATAGGGGACAGGGGAGCCCCCCCAGACCCTATAGGAGACAGGGACCCCCCCCATAAGATCCTATAGGGGACAGGGGAGCCCCCCCAAGACTCTATAGAGGAGCCCCCCCAACCCTATAGGGGACAGTGGAGCCTCTAAGACTCTATAGGGGACAGGGGAGCCCCCCCACACACTCTATAGGGAACCCCCCCGACCCTATAAGGGACAAGGGACCCTCCCTAAGACTCTATAGGGGACACGGACCCCCCCCCCTAAGATCCTATAGGGGACAAGGGACCCCCCCCAAACCCTATAGGAGACAGGGGAGCCCCCCAGACCCTATAGGGGACATGGGACCCCCCCCTCCACTCTATAGGGGACAAGGGAGCTCCCCCAACCCTATAGGGGACAAGGACACCCCCCTAAGACTCTATAGGGGACATGGACCCCCCCCCTAAGACCCTATAGGGGACAAGGGACCCTCCCTAAGATCCTATAGGGGACAGGGGAGCCCCCCCCAGACTCTATAGGGGAGCCCCCCCGACCCTATAGGGGACAGTGGAGCCTCCCTAAGAATCTATAGGGGACAGGGACCCCCTTCAGACCCTATAGGGTACAGAGGAGCCCCCCCAAACCCTATAGGGGCCAAGGGATCCCCACTAAGACTCTATAGGGGACAGGGGGAGCCCCCCAGACTCTATAGGGGAGCCCCCTCCAACCCTATAGGGGACAGGGGGGCCCCCCCAAACCTTATAGGGGACCCCCCAACCCTATAGGGGACAGGAACCCCCCCCACACTCCATAGGGAGCCCCCCCCCACCCTATAGGGGACAGGGGACCCTCCCTAAGACTCTATAGGGGACAAGAACCCCCCCCCGCCCCCCCCATGGGACTCGGGGACCCCCAAAAACCCCCAAAAAACCCCCCGGACCCCCCGTTACCAGCGGCAGCGCCCGCCACTTCCGCCCCGCCGCGCCGGAAGCGCCGCTATGGCAACGGCGAGGCCACGCCCCCTTTCCTGACGGGAACCAGCCGCGGCGCTGGGCGAGGCGAGGACACGCCCCCCGTCTCTCCAAAGACCACGCCCCCTCCGCTGCAGGCCACGTCGCTTCTCCGAAGGCCACGCCCCCTCCTCGCTGGGCGGGGGGGGGGTGGAGCAGTGACGCGGCGGAAGAGGCGGGGCTGGAAGGGACGCGCGCGGGGCGGCCGCTCTGGGGGATGGACTCGTCTGCCCCGGGAGGTGCGGGAATGGGCTGGGGGTCAATGGGGGGTTGGGGGCAATGGGGGGGGTTGGGGTGTCAGTGGGGGGGTTGGGGGGTCAATGGGGGGCAATGAGGGGCAATGGGTGGTCAATGGGGGGCAATGGGGGTCAATGGGGAGATTGGGGGGTCAATGGGGGGCAATGAGGGGCAATGGGGGTCAATGGGGGGTCAATGGGGGTCAATGAGGGGACTGGGGGGTCAATGGGGGGCAATGGGGGTCAATGGGACCCATAGAGACCCATAGAGAACAATGGGAGTCAATGGGGGTCAATGGGAATCAATGGGAGTCAATGGGGTCAATGGGAGTCAATGGGGTCAATGGGAATCAATGGGGTCAATGGGAATCAATGGGGGTCAATGGGACCCATAGAGACCAATAGAGATCAATAGAAGTCAATGGGGGGCAATGGGGGGCAATGGGGTCAATGGGGGGTCAATGAGGGGCAATTGGGGGCAATGGGGTTCAATGGGGATCAATTGGGGTCAATGAGGGGATTGGGGGGACAATGGGGGGCAATGGGGGGATTGGGGGGTCAATGAGGGGTCAATGGGGGGGTTGGGGGGTCAATGGGGGGTCAATGGGGGGTCAATGGGGGCAATGAGGGGGTTGGGGGGTCAATGGGGGGCAATGGGGGGCAATGGGGGGTCAATGGGGAGGCAATGGGGGGCAATGGGGGGGTTGGGGGGACAATGGGGGGTCAATGGGGGGTCAATGGGGGGTTGGGGGGTCAATGGGGGGCAATGGGGGTCAATGGGGGGTCAATGGGGGTTGGGGGGTCAATGGGGGGTCAATGGGGGGGTTGGTGGGTCAATGGGGCTCAATGGGGGGGTTGGGGGGTCAATGGGGGGCAATGGGGGGGTTGGGGGATCATTGAGGGGGGGGGCAGGGGGTCAATCCCCCCCCACCCCCCCCCTCTGACCCCCCAATTCCCCCCCCCCATCCTCCCCCATTGCAGCCATGGCGCTGCCCCCCCCCCCCTCACCCTGTTTCCAGACCCCCTGGATTTCTGCCCCGAATGCGGCTCCGTCCTGCCCCCCCCCGGCCCCCCCAGCACCGTTCGCTGCCCCCGCTGCCGCTTCACCCTCCGCATCTCGGGTCAGTGGCCCCGGACGCCTGGGTCCCTCATAGAACCCCCCCGGACGCCTGGGTCCCTCATAGGACCCCCCCCGGACGCCTGGGTCCCTCATGGAACGCCCCCCCCCGGACGCCTGGGTCCCTCATAGAACCCCCCGGACGCCTGGGTCCCTCATAGGACCCCCCCGGACGCCTGGGTCCCTCACGGAACCCCTCCCGGATGCCTGGGTCCCTCATAGGGCCCCCCCCCATTAAACCCCAAGACCCCCCCTCCCATCATTCCCCCCCCCCCCATTTCTCCCCCCCCCATTTCTTGCCCCCCCATCATTTCCGCCCCCCCCCCCATTTCTCGCCCCCCCCACTTCTTACCCCCCCATTTCTTACCCCCCCCCCAATTTCTTGCCCCCCCCCATCATTTGTTGCCCCCCCCAGATTCGAGGGCAGGAGCGTCCGCAGCACCATCGAGTTCAACCCCCTGCGCCCCCTTATTGGGGGGGGGCTGGGGCCCGATCCTGCGCCCCCAGAGCCAGGGGCCCATGGTGAGTGGGGGGGTCCCCTCCCGAACTCCTGGGTCCCTTGGGGCACTCCTGGGTCCCCTCCCGAACTCCTGGGTCCCTTGGGCACTCCTGGGTCCCTTGGGGCACTCCTGGGTCCCTCCTGAACTCCTGGGTCCCTCCCAAACTCCTGGGTCCCTCCCGAACTCCTGGGTCCCTCCTGAACTCCTGGGTCCCTTGGGGCACTCCTGGGTCCCTCGGGACAATGGGGTGACCTGTTTTTGGGGGGGTGGGCAGGTAGACCGGTGCTGTTCCCGCTGTGCCCACCAGGGGCTGCTGTTCCGCACTCCTGGGTCCCCTCCCGAACTCCTGGGTCCCTCCCGAACTCCTGGGTCCCTGGGTCCCTTGGGGTGACCCTTGGGGCACTCCTGGGTCCCTCCTGACCCTGTTTTTGGGGGGCAGGTGGACCGGTGCTGTTCCCGCTGTGGCCACCAGGGGCTGCTGTTCCACACCCGGCAGATGCGCTCGGCTGATGAGGGGCAGAGCGTGTTCTACAGCTGCCCCCGCTGCCGGTGGGACCCCAAAACTGACCCCCCTCCCCAAAACCTGACCCCTCATAACCCCCACACCGCCCCCAACCCCCAACACCCCCCCAAAACCCTGACCCCCCCTCCCCAAATCCTGACCCCTCCCCCAAAATACTGACCCCCATAAGGCCCAACACCCCCCCAAACCCTGACCCCCCTCCCCAGATCCTGACCCCCCCCAAATCCTGACCCCCCCATAACCCCGACATCCCCCCAAATCCTGACTGCCCCCCCAAACCCTGACCCCCCCAAATCTGACCCCCCTCCCCAAAACCCTGACCCCCCCACATCCCCTGACACCCCCCCTAAAATCCCAGATGCCCCTAAAGTCCTGACCCCCCACCCCAGAATCCTGACCCCTCCAAACCCCCAACACCCCCCCAAAAACCCGACCCCCCTTCCCAAAACCCTGATCCCCTATAACCCCAACACCCCCCCAAAATCCCTGACCCCCCCTCCCCAAAATCCACAGCCCCCCCCAAAACCCCCACACCCCCCCCACAACACTGACCCCCCCTCCCCAAATCCTGACCCCCCCCACGACACCCAACAACCCCCCCAAATCCTGACACCCCCAAATCCTGACCCCCCTCCTCAAATCCTGACCCCCCCATAACCCCCCCAACACCCCCCCCAAAATACTGACCCCCCATAACCCCCCCAACAACCCCCCCAAATCCTGACCCCCCCAAAACCCCAACACCCCCCAAAAAACCCTGACCCCCCCTCCCCAAAATCCCTGACCCCCCATAACCCTGACACCCCCCCCAAAACTCTGAACCCCACTGCCCCCCATTGCCCCCCATTGACCCCCCATTGACCCCCCATTGCCCCCCATTGACCCCCCAACCCCCCATTGCCCCCCATTGACCCCCCATTGACCCCCCAATCCCCCCATTGACCCCCATTGACCCCCCATTGCCCCCCATTGACCCCTATTGCCCCCCATTGACCCTCCAATCCCCCCATTGACCCCCATTGCCCCCCATTGCCCCCCATTGACCCCCCCAATCCCCGCATTGACCCCCATTGCCCCCCATTGCCCCCATTGCCCCCATTGACCCTCCAATCCCCCCATTGACCCCCATTGCCCCCCATTGACCCTCCAATCCCCCCATTGACCCCGTTGCCCCCCATTGCCCCCCATTGACCCCATTGACCCTCCAATCCCCCCATTGACCCCCATTGACCCCCATTGCCCCCCATTGCCCCCATTGACCCCCATTGACCCCCCATTGCCCCCATTGACCCTCCAATCCCCCCATTGACCCCCATTGACCCCCATTGACCCCCCAATCCTATTGCCCCCCATTGCCCCCCATTGACCCTCCAATCCCCCCATTGACCCCCATTGACCCCATTGGCCCCCATTGCCCCCATTGACCCCCATTGACCCCCATTGACCCCCCAACCCCCTCATTGCCCCCCAAAACCCCCAACACCCCCCCAAAATCCCCACCCCCCATAACCCTGACACCCCCCCAAAATCCCAGACCCCCCAAACCCTGACCCCCCCAAAACCCCAACCCCTCCCCCCAAAATCCCCCCCCACCCCCATCCTCTCATCTCCCCACAGGTTCCAGGAGAAGGAGGATTCGTGAGGGGGTATTTGCCCCCCCCAGGGGTTATTTGGCCCCCCCGGGGTTATTTGCCCCCCCCAGGGGGTTTTTACCCCCCCCAAGGGGTATTTGCCCCCCCAGGGGTATTTGCCCCCCCCCATCTAATAAATAAAACCCCCCTCAGGGGGGCTCATTCATGGTTGTACATGGGGGTGTCTTGCTCCTTAAAATAGCCCCCCCCCCATTTACCCCCCTATTTGCCCCCCCACCCCTATTTATCCCCCCCAGCCCTATTTCCCCCCCCCGAGCCCCTATTGGCCCTTCGAGTTGCCCCGCCCCGCCCCCGGCCTCTCCGCGCATGCGCCCCGCGCCGTACGGCGGAAGTGGCGCCCTCTGTGCCAGCCCCGCGTTGTACGGCACTCCCGCCGGAAGTGCTGCGCGCCGCCCGCCGGAAGTGGGGGCGACTCTCCACCGGGGCGGCGAGTGCGGCCCAGGCCGGTTTTCCCCCCCCACCCCTATTTACGCCCCCACCCCTATTTACGCCCCCCACCCCTATTTGCCCCCCCCAGCCCCAATTTGCCTCCCCCAGCCCCTATTTACCCCTCAAATTACCCCGACCCGCCCCCGGGCCTCTCCGCGCATGCACCCCGCGCCGTACGGCGGAAGTGGCGCCCTCTGGGCGAGCCCCGCGTTGTACGGCACTCCCGCCGGAAGTGCCCCGCTCCCCCACCTCTCCGCGCATGCGCCCCCTGCTCCGTACGGCGGAAGCGGTGCCCTCTGGGCCAGCCCCAGTTGTACGGCATTCCCGCCGGAAGTGCAGCGCGCCGCCCGCCGGAAGTGGAGGCGCCTCTATACCGAGGCGGCGGCGGGCGCGGCCCAGGCCGGTGTCCCCACCCCAAAAACCGGGCCCGGGACCCCCCAAAACGGGGCCCGGGACCCCCCCGGGCCCCCTCCCATCGGGATCATGGCCGGGACGGCGGACAATGGCGGCTGCGCCACCGCCACCGTCACCGAGAGCGGCGCCGCGGAGCCGGTGAAGGGAGGGGGAGAGGGGGGAAACTGGGAGAGGGGAGGGGGGCGGGGCTAGAGGGGCGGGGCTTATGGGTAAGGGGGAGGGGCTTATAGGGAGCAGGGAGGGGGGTAGAGGTAGTAGGGAGGGGCTTATAGGTAAGGGGAGGGGCTTATAGGTAAGAAGAGGGGCTTATAGTAAGGGGGAGGGGCTTATAGGTAAGGGAGGGGCTTATAGGTAAGGGGGAGGGGCTATAGATAAGGGGGGAGGGGCTTATAGGTAAGGGGAGGGCTTATAGGTAAGTGGGAGGGGCTTAGAGGTAAGGGAAGGGGCTTATGGGGGAGGGGCTTATAGGTAAGGGGAGGGGCTTATAGCTAAGGGGAGGGACTTATAGGTAGGGGGAGGGGCTTGTAGG
>NW_028115904.1:0-21393 GCF_964273445.1 Streptopelia decaocto
GAATTGGGACAAAAATTGGAAAATTTTTAAGGGACTTTGAAAAAATTTCAACTGGAGTTTTAGCCATTTTTTGACGTGAAATTGTAAACATGTGGACATGGATTTTGAAAATTCTAGAGAGAATTTTAAAAGCTTCAACAGAATTTCCACAATTTTGAGAGGGATTTGAAAAGTTTCAATGGGAATGGGAAGAATTGGGGCAAAAATTGGAAAATTTTTAAGGGACTTTGAAAAAATTTCAACTGGAATTTTAGCCATTTTTTGACGTGAAATTGTAAACATGTGGACATGGATTTTGAAAATTCTAGAGAGAATTTTAAAAGCTTCAAGAGAATTTCAACAATTTTGAGAGGGATTTGAAAAGTTTCAATGGGAATGGGAAGAATTGGGACAAAAATTGGAAAATTTTCCAGGGACTTTGAAAAAATTTCAACTGGAATTTTAGCCATTTTTTGACGTGAAATTGTAAACATGATGAAGTGGATTTTGAAAATTCTAGAGAGAATTTTAAAAGCTTCAAGAGAATTTCCACAATTTTGAGAGGGATTTGAAAAGTTTCAATGGGAATGGGAAGAATTGGGACAAAAATTGGAAAATTTTTCAGGGACTTTGAAAAAATTTCAACTGGAATTTTAGCCATTTTTTGACGTGAAATTGTAAACATGTGGCCATGGATTTTGAAAATTCTAGAGAGAATTTTAAAAGCTTCAAGAGAATTTCAACAATTTTGAGAGGGATTTGAAAAGTTTCAATGGGAATGGGAAGAATTGGGACAAAAATTGGAAAATTTTTAAGGGACTTTGAAAAAATTTCAACTGGAATTTTAGCAATTTTTTTTACGTGAAATTGTAAACATGTGGACATGGATTTTGAAAATTCTAGAGAGAATTTTAAAAGCTTCAAGAGAATTTCCACAATTTTGAGAGGGATTTGAAAAGTTTCAATGGGAATGGGAAGAATTGGGACAAAAATTGGAAAATTTTTAAGGGACTTTGAAAAAATTTCAACTGGAATTTTAGCAATTTTTGACGTGAAATTGTAAACATGTGGACATGGATTTTGAAAATTCTAGAGAGAATTTTAAAAGCTTCAAGAGAATTTCAACAATTTTGAGAGGGATTTGAAAAGTTTCAATGGGAATGGGAAGAATTGGGACAAAAATTGGAAAATTTTTAAGGGACTTTGAAAAAATTTCAACTGGAATTTTAGCCATTTTTTGACGTGAAATTGTAAACATGTGGACATGGATTTTGAAAATTCTAGAGAGAATTTTAAAAGCTTCAAGAGAATTTCCACAATTTTGAGAGGGATTTGAAAAGTTTCAATGGGAATGGGAAGAATTGGGACAAAAATTGGAAAATTTTTCAGGGACTTTGAAAAAATTTCAACTGGAATTTTAGCCATTTTTTGACGTGAAATTGTAAACATGTGGCCATGGATTTTGAAAATTCTAGAGAGAATTTTAAAAGCTTCAAGAGAATTTCCACAATTTTGAGAGGGATTTGAAAAGTTTCAATGGGAATGGGAAGAATTGGGACAAAAATTGGAAAATTTTTAAGGGACTTTGAAAAAATTTCAACTGGAATTTTAGCCATTTTTTGACGTGAAATTGTAAACATGTGGACATGGATTTTGAAAATTCTAGAGAGAATTTTAAAAGCTTCAACAGAATTTCAACAATTTTGAGAGGGATTTGAAAAGTTTCAATGGGAATGGGAAGAATTGGGACAAAAATTGGAAAATTTTTAAGGGACTTTGAAAAAATTTCAACTGGAATTTTAGCCATTTTTTGACGTGAAATTGTAAACATGTGGACATGGATTTTGAAAATTCTAGAGAGAATTTTAAAAGCTTCAACAGAATTTCCACAATTTTGAGAGGGATTTGAAAAGTTTCAATGGGAATGGGAAGAATTGGGACAAAAATTGGAAAATTTTTAAGGGACTTTGAAAAAATTTCAACTGGAATTTTAGCCATTTTTTGACGTGAAATTGTAAACATGTGGACATGGATTTTGAAAATTCTAGAGAGAATTTTAAAAGCTTCAACAGAATTTCCACAATTTTGAGAGGGATTTGAAAAGTTTCAATGGGAATGGGAAGAATTGGGACAAAAATTGGAAAATTTTTAAGGGACTTTGAAAAAATTTCAACTGGAATTTTAGCCATTTTTTGACGTGAAATTGTAAACATGTGGCCATGGATTTTGAAAATTCTAGAGAGAATTTTAAAAGCTTCAAGAGAATTTCCACAATTTTGAGAGGGATTTGAAAAGTTTCAATGGGAATGGGAAGAATTGGGACAAAAATTGGAAAATTTTTAAGGGACTTTGAAAAAATTTCAACTGGAATTTTAGCCATTTTTTGACGTGAAATTGTAAACATGTGGACATGGATTTTGAAAATTCTAGAGAGAATTTTAAAAGCTTCAACAGAATTTCAACAATTTTGAGAGGGATTTGAAAAGTTTCAATGGGAATGGGAAGAATTGGGACAAAAATGGGAAAATTTTTAAGGGACTTTGAAAAAATTTCAACTGGAATTTTAGCCATTTTTTGACGTGAAATTGTAAACATGTGGACATGGATTTTGAAAATTCTAGAGAGAATTTTAAAAGCTTCAACAGAATTTCAACAATTTTGAGAGGGATTTGAAAAGTTTCAATGGGAATGGGAAGAATTGGGACAAAAATTGGAAAATTTTTAAGGGACTTTGAAAAAATTTCAACTGGAATTTTAGCCATTTTTTGACGTGAAATTGTAAACATGTGGACATGGATTTTGAAAATTCTAGAGAGAATTTTAAAAGCTTCAAGAGAATTTCAACAATTTTGAGAGGGATTTGAAAAGTTTCAATGGGAATGGGAAGAATTGGGACAAAAATTGGAAAATTTTTAAGGGACTTTGAAAAAATTTCAACTGGAATTTTAGCCATTTTTTGACGTGAAATTGTAAACATGTGGACATGGATTTTGAAAATTCTAGAGAGAATTTTAAAAGCATCAACAGAATTTCCACAATTTTGAGAGGGATTTGAAAAGTTTCAATGGGAATGGGAAGAATTGGGACAAAAATTGGAAAATTTTTAAGGGACTTTGAAAAAATTTCAACTGGAGTTTTAGCCATTTTTTGACGTGAAATTGTAAACATGTGGACATGGATTTTGAAAATTCTAGAGAGAATTTTAAAAGCTTCAACAGAATTTCCACAATTTTGAGAGGGATTTGAAAAGTTTCAATGGGAATGGGAAGAATTGGGGTAAAAATTGGAAAATTTTTAAGGGACTTTGAAAAAATTTCAACTGGAATTTTAGCCATTTTTTGACGTGAAATTGTAAACATGTGGACATGGATTTTGAAAATTCTAGAGAGAATTTTAAAAGCTTCAAGAGAATTTCAACAATTTTGAGAGGGATTTGAAAAGTTTCAATGGGAATGGGAAGAATTGGGACAAAAATTGGAAAATTTTTAAGGGACTTTGAAAAAATTTCAACTGGAATTTTAGCAATTTTTTTTACGTGAAATTGTAAACATGTGGACATGGATTTTGAAAATTCTAGAGAGAATTTTAAAAGCTTCAAGAGAATTTCCACAATTTTGAGAGGGATTTGAAAAGTTTCAATGGGAATGGGAAGAATTGGGACAAAAATTGGAAAATTTTTAAGGGACTTTGAAAAAATTTCAACTGGAATTTTAGCAATTTTTGACGTGAAATTGTAAACATGTGGACATGGATTTTGAAAATTCTAGAGAGAATTTTAAAAGCTTCAAGAGAATTTCAACAATTTTGAGAGGGATTTGAAAAGTTTCAATGGGAATGGGAAGAATTGGGACAAAAATTGGAAAATTTTTCAGGGACTTTGAAAAAATTTCAACTGGAATTTTAGCCATTTTTTGACGTGAAATTGTAAACATGTGGACATGGATTTTGAAAATTCTAGAGAGAATTTTAAAAGCTTCAACAGAATTTCCACAATTTTGAGAGGGATTTGAAAAGTTTCAATGGGAATGGGAAGAATTGGGACAAAAATTGGAAAATTTTTAAGGGACTTTGAAAAAATTTCAACTGGAATTTTAGCCATTTTTTGACGTGAAATTGTAAACATGTGGACATGGATTTTGAAAATTCTAGAGAGAATTTTAAAAGCTTCAACAGAATTTCCACAATTTTGAGAGGGATTTGAAAAGTTTCAATGGGAATGGGAAGAATTGGGACAAAAATTGGAAAATTTTTAAGGGACTTTGAAAAAATTTCAACTGGAATTTTAGCCATTTTTTGACGTGAAATTGTAAACATGTGGACATGGATTTTGAAAATTCTAGAGAGAATTTTAAAAGCTTCAACAGAATTTCCACAATTTTGAGAGGGATTTGAAAAGTTTCAATGGGAATGGGAAGAATTGGGACAAAAATTGGAAAATTTTTAAGGGACTTT
The DNA here is from genome assembly GCF_964273445.1 of Streptopelia decaocto. Classification (NCBI taxonomy): domain Eukaryota; kingdom Metazoa; phylum Chordata; class Aves; order Columbiformes; family Columbidae; genus Streptopelia; species Streptopelia decaocto. The sequence goes on from NW_028115904.1 coordinate 4,432, forward strand.
GAAAAAATTTCAACTGGAGTTTTAGCCATTTTTTGACGTGAAATTGTAAACATGTGGACATGGATTTTGAAAATTCTAGAGAGAATTTTAAAAGCTTCAACAGAATTTCCACAATTTTGAGAGGGATTTGAAAAGTTTCAATGGGAATGGGAAGAATTGGGACAAAAATTGGAAAATTTTTAAGGGACTTTGAAAAAATTTCAACTGGAATTTTAGCCATTTTTTGACGTGAAATTGTAAACATGTGGCCATGGATTTTGAAAATTCTAGAGAGAATTTTAAAAGCTTCAAGAGAATTTCAACAATTTTGAGAGGGATTTGAAAAGTTTCAATGGGAATGGGAAGAATTGGGACAAAAATTGGAAAATTTTTAAGGGACTTTGAAAAAATTTCAACTGGAATTTTAGCCATTTTTTGACGTGAAATTGTAAACATGTGGACATGGATTTTGAAAATTCTAGAGAGAATTTTAAAAGCTTCAACAGAATTTCAACAATTTTGAGAGGGATTTGAAAAGTTTCAATGGGAATGGGAAGAATTGGGACAAAAATTGGAAAATTTTTAAGGGACTTTGAAAAAATTTCAACTGGAATTTTAGCCATTTTTTGACGTGAAATTGTAAACATGTGGACATGGATTTTGAAAATTCTAGAGAGAATTTTAAAAGCTTCAACAGAATTTCAACAATTTTGAGAGGGATTTGAAAAGTTTCAATGGGAATGGGAAGAATTGGGACAAAAATTGGAAAATTTTTAAGGGACTTGGAAAAAATTGCAACTGGAATTTTAGCCATTTTTTGACGTGAAATTGTAAACATGTGGCCATGGATTTTGAAAATTCTAGAGAGAATTTTAAAAGCTTCAACAGAATTTCAACAATTTTGAGAGGGATTTGAAAAGTTTCAATGGGAATGGGAAGAATTGGGACAAAAATTGGAAAATTTTTAAGGGACTTTGAAAAAATTTCAGCTGGAATTTTAGCCATTTTTTGACGTGAAATTGTAAACATGTGGACATGGATTTTGAAAATTCTAGAGAGAATTTTAAAAGCTTCAACAGAATTTCCACAATTTTGAGAGGGATTTGAAAAGTTTCAATGGGAATGGGAAGAATTGGGACAAAAATTGGAAAATTTTGAAGGGACTTTGAAAAAATTTCAACTGGAATTTTAGCCATTTTTTGACGTGAAATTGTAAACATGATGAAGTGGATTTTGAAAATTCTAGAGAGAATTTTAAAAGCTTCAAGAGAATTTCAACAATTTTGAGAGGGATTTGAAAAGTTTCAATGGGAATGGGAAGAATTGGGACAAAAATTGGAAATTTTTTAAGGGACTTTGAAAAAATTTCAACTGGAATTTTAGCCATTTTTTGACGTGAAATTGTAAACATGTGGACATGGATTTTGAAAATTCTAGAGAGAATTTTAAAAGCTTCAACAGAATTTCAACAATTTTGAGAGGGATTTGAAAAGTTTCAATGGGAATGGGAAGAATTGGGACAAAAATTGGAAAATTTTTAAGGGACTTTGAAAAAATTTCAACTGGAATTTTAGCCATTTTTTTATGTGAAATTGTAAACATGTGGACATGGATTTTGAAAATTCTAGAGAGAATTTTAAAAGCTTCAACAGAATTTCCACAATTTTGAGAGGGATTTGAAAAGTTTCAATGGGAATGGGAAGAATTGGGACAAAAATTGGAAAATTTTTAAGGGACTTTGAAAAAATTTCAACTGGAATTTTAGCCATTTTTTGACGTGAAATTGTAAACATGTGGCCATGGATTTTGAAAATTCTAGAGAGAATTTTAAAAGCTTCAAGAGAATTTCAACAATTTTGAGAGGGATTTGAAAAGTTTCAATGGGAATGGGAAGAATTGGGACAAAAATTGGAAAATTTTTCAGGGACTTTGAAAAAATTTCAACTGGAATTTTAGCCATTTTTTGACGTGAAATTGTAAACATGTGGACATGGATTTTGAAAATTCTAGAGAGAATTTTAAAAGCTTCAACAGAATTTCCACAATTTTGAGAGGGATTTGAAAAGTTTCAATGGGAAGAATTGGGACAAAAATTGGAAAATTTTTCAGGGACTTTGAAAAAATTTCAACTGGAATTTTAGCCATTTTTTGACGTGAAATTGTAAACATGTGGACATGGATTTTGAAAATTCTAGAGAGAATTTTAAAAGCTTCAACAGAATTTCAACAATTTTGAGAGGGATTTGAAAAGTTTCAATGGGAATGGGAAGAATTGGGACAAAAATTGGAAAATTTTTAAGGGACTTTGAAAAAATTTCAACTGGAATTTTAGCCATTTTTTGACGTGAAATTGTAAACATGTGGACATGGATTTTGAAAATTCTAGAGAGAATTTTAAAAGCTTCAAGAGAATTTCAACAATTTTGAGAGGGATTTGAAAAGTTTCAATGGGAATGGGAAGAATTGGGACAAAAATTGGAAAATTTTTAAGGGACTTTGAAAAAATTTCAACTGGAATTTTAGCAATTTTTTGACGTGAAATTGTAAACATGTGGACATGGATTTTGAAAATTCTAGAGAGAATTTTAAAAGCTTCAAGAGAATTTCAACAATTTTGAGAGGGATTTGAAAAGATTCAATGGGAATGGGAAGAATTGGGACAAAAATTGGAAAATTTTTAAGGGACTTTGAAAAAATTTCAACTGGAATTTTAGCCATTTTTTGACGTGAAATTGTAAACATGTGGACATGGATTTTGAAAATTCTAGAGAGAATTTTAAAAGCTTCAACAGAATTTCAACAATTTTGAGAGGGATTTGAAAAGTTTCAATGGGAATGGGAAGAATTGGGGCAAAAATTGGAAAATTTTTAAGGGACTTTGAAAAAATTTCAACTGGAATTTTAGCATTTTTTGACGTGAAATTGTAAACATGTGGACATGGATTTTGAAAATTCTAGAGAGAATTTTAAAAGCTTCAACAGAATTTCCACAATTTTGAGAGGGATTTGAAAAGTTTCAATGGGAATGGGAAGAATTGGGACAAAAATTGGAAAATTTTTAAGGGACTTTGAAAAAATTTCAACTGGCATTTTAGCCATTTTTTGACGTGAAATTGTAAACATGTGGACATGGATTTTGAAAATTCTAGAGAGAATTTTAAAAGCTTCAACAGAATTTCCACAATTTTGAGAGGGATTTGAAAAGTTTCAATGGGAATGGGAAGAATTGGGACAAAAATTGGAAAATTTTTAAGGGACTTTGAAAAAATTTCAACTGGAATTTTAGCCATTTTTTGACGTGAAATTGTAAACATGTGGACATGGATTTTGAAAATTCTAGAGAGAATTTTAAAAGCTTCAACAGAATTTCAACAATTTTGGGAGGGATTTGAAAAGTTTCAATGGGAATGGGAAGAATTGGGACAAAAATTGGAAAATTTTTAAGGGACTTTGAAAAAATTTCAACTGGAATTTTAGCCATTTTTTGACGTGAAATTGTAAACATGTGGCCATGGATTTTGAAAATTCTAGAGAGAATTTTAAAAGCTTCAACAGAATTTCAACAATTTTGAGAGGGATTTGAAAAGATTCAATGGGAATGGGAAGAATTGGGACAAAAATTGGAAAATTTTTAAGGGACTTTGAAAAAATTTCAACTGGAATTTTAGCCATTTTTTGACGTGAAATTGTAAACATGTTGAAGTGGATTTTGAAAATTCTAGAGAGAATTTTAAAAGCTTCAAGAGAATTTCAACAATTTTGAGAGGGATTTGAAAAGTTTCAATGGGAATGGGAAGAATTGGGACAAAAATTGGAAAATTTTTCAGGGACTTTGAAAAAATTTCAACTGGAATTTTAGCAATTTTTTGACGTGAAATTGTAAACATGTTGAAGTGGATTTTGAAAATTCTAGAGAGAATTTTAAAAGCTTCAAGAGAATTTCAACAATTTTGAGAGGGATTTGAAAAGTTTCAATGGGAATGGGAAGAATTGGGACAAAAATTGGAAAATTTTTCAGGGACTTTGAAAAAATTTCAACTGGAATTTTAGCCATTTTTTGACGTGAAATTGTAAACATGTGGACATGGATTTTGAAAATTCTAGAGAGAATTTTAAAAGCTTCAACAGAATTTCCACAATTTTGAGAGGGATTTGAAAAGTTTCAATGGGAATGGGAAGAATTGGGACAAAAATTGGAAAATTTTTAAGGGACTTTGAAAAAATTTCAACTGGAATTTTAGCCATTTTTTGACGTGAAATTGTAAACATGTGGACATGGATTTTGAAAATTCTAGAGAGAATTTTAAAAGCTTCAACAGAATTTCAACAATTTTGAGAGGGATTTGAAAAGTTTCAATGGGAATGGGAAGAATTGGGACAAAAATTGGAAAATTTTTAAGGGACTTCGAAAAAATTTCAACTGGAATTTTAGCCATTTTTTGACGTGAAATTGTAAACATGTGGACATGGATTTTGAAAATTCTAGAGAGAATTTTAAAAGCTTCAACAGAATTTCAACAATTTTGAGAGGGATTTGAAAAGATTCAATGGGAATGGGAAGAATTGGGACAAAAATTGGAAAATTTTTAAGGGACTTTGAAAAAATTTCAACTGGAATTTTAGCCATTTTTTGACGTGAAATTGTAAACATGTTGAAGTGGATTTTGAAAATTCTAGAGAGAATTTTAAAAGCTTCAACAGAATTTCAACAATTTTGAGAGGGATTTGAAAAGTTTCAATGGGAATGGGAAGAATTGGGACAAAAATTGGAAAATTTTTAAGGGACTTTGAAAAAATTTCAACTGGAATTTTAGCAATTTTTTGACGTGAAATTGTAAACATGTGGCCATGGATTTTGAAAATTCTAGAGAGAATTTTAAAAGCTTCAAGAGAATTTCAACAATTTTGAGAGGGATTTGAAAAGTTTCAATGGGAATGGGAAGAATTGGGACAAAAATTGGAAAATTTTTAAGGGACTTTGAAAAAATTTCAACTGGAATTTTAGCCATTTTTTGACGTGAAATTGTAAACATGTGGACATGGATTTTGAAAATTCTAGAGAGAATTTTAAAAGCTTCAACAGAATTTCAACAATTTTGAGAGGGATTTGAAAAGTTTCAATGGGAATGGGAAGAATTGGGACGAAAATTGGAAAATTTTTAAGGGACTTTGAAAAAATTTCAACTGGAATTTTAGCCATTTTTTGACGTGAAATTGTAAACATGTGGACATGGATTTTGAAAATTCTAGAGAGAATTTTAAAAGCTTCAACAGAATTTCAACAATTTTGAGAGGGATTTGAAAAGTTTCAATGGGAATGGGAAGAATTGGGACAAAAATTGGAAAATTTTTAAGGGACTTTGAAAAAATTTCAACTGGAATTTTAGCCATTTTTTGACGTGAAATTGTAAACATGTGGCCATGGATTTTGAAAATTCTAGAGAGAATTTTAAAAGCTTCAACAGAATTTCCACAATTTTGAGAGGGATTTGAAAAGTTTCAATGGGAATGGGAAGAATTGGGACAAAAATTGGAAAATTTTTAAGGGACTTTGAAAAATTTCAACTGGAATTTTAGCCATTTTTTGACGTGAAATTGTAAACATGTGGCCATGGATTTTGAAAATTCTAGAGAGAATTTTAAAAGCTTCAAGAGAATTTCAAAAATTTTGAGAGGGATTTGAAAAGTTTCAATGGGAATGGGAAGAATTGGGACAAAAATTGGAAAATTTTTAAGGGACTTTGAAAAAATTTCAACTGGAATTTTAGCAATTTTTTGACGTGAAATTGTAAACATGTTGAAGTGGATTTTGAAAATTCTAGAGAGAATTTTAAAAGCTTCAAGAGAATTTCAACAATTTTGAGAGGGATTTGAAAAGTTTCAATGGGAATGGGAAGAATTGGGACAAAAATTGGAAAATTTTTAAGGACTTTGAAAAAATTTCAACTGGAATTTTAGCAATTTTTTGACGTGAAATTGTAAACATGTGGCCATGGATTTTGAAAATTCTAGAGAGAATTTTAAAAGCTTCAGCAGAATTTCAACAATTTTGAGAGGGATTTGAAAAGTTTCAATGGGAATGGGAAGAATTGGGACAAAAATTGGAAAATTTTTAAGGGACTTTGAAAAAATTTCAACTGGCATTTTAGCCATTTTTTGACGTGAAATTGTAAACATGTGGACATGGATTTTGAAAATTCTAGAGAGAATTTTAAAAGCTTCAAGAGAATTTCAACAATTTGAGAGGGATTTGAAAAGTTTCAATGGGAATGGGAAGAATTGGGACAAAAATTGGAAAATTTTTAAGGGACTTTGAAAAAATTTCAACTGGAATTTTAGCATTTTTTTGACGTGAAATTGTAAACATGTGGACATGGATTTTGAAAATTCTAGAGAGAATTTTAAAAGTTTCAACAGAATTTCCACAATTTTGAGAGGGATTTGAAAAGTTTCAATGGGAATGGGAAGAATTGGGACAAAAATTGGAAAATTTTTAAGGGACTTTGAAAAAATTTCAACTGGCATTTTAGCCATTTTTTGACGTGAAATTGTAAACATGTGGACATGGATTTTGAAAATTCTAGAGAGAATTTTAAAAGCTTCAAGAGAATTTCAACAATTTTGAGAGGGATTTGAAAAGTTTCAATGGGAATGGGAAGAATTGGGACAAAAATTGGAAAATTTTTAAGGGACTTTGAAAAAATTTCAACTGGAATTTTAGCCATTTTTTGACGTGAAATTGTAAACATGTGGCCATGGATTTTGAAAATTCTAGAGAGAATTTTAAAAGCTTCAAGAGAATTTCAACAATTTTGAGAGGGATTTGAAAAGTTTCAATGGGAATGGGAAGAATTGGGACAAAAATTGGAAAATTTTGAAATGACTTTGAAAAAATTTCAACTGGAATATTAGCCATTTTTTGACGTGAAATTGTAAACATGTGGACATGGATTTTGAAAATTCTAGAGAGAATTTTAAAAGCTTCAACAGAATTTCAACAATTTTGAGAGGGATTTGAAAAGTTTCAATGGGAATGGGAAGAATTGGGGCAAAAATTGGAAAATTTTTAAGGGACTTTGAAAAAATTTCAACTGGAATTTTAGACATTTTTTGATGTGAAATTGTAAACATGATGAAGTGGATTTTGAAAATTCTAGAGAGAATTTTAAAAGCTTCAACAGAATTTCAACAATTTTGGGAGGGATTTGAAAAGTTTCAATGAGAATGGGAAGAATTGGGACAAAAATTGGAAAATTTTTAAGGGACTTTGAAAAAATTTCAACTGGAATTTTAGCAATTTTTTGACGTGAAATTGTAAACATGTGGACATGGATTTTGAAAATTCTAGAGAGAATTTTAAAAGCTTCAAGAGAATTTCAACAATTTTGAGAGGGATTTGAAAAGTTTCAATGATGGGAAGAATTGGGACAAAAATTGGAAAATTTTTAAGGGACTTTGAAAAATTTCAACTGGAATTTTAGCCATTTTTTGACGTGAAATTGTAAACATGTGGACATGGATTTTGAAAATTCTAGAGAGAATTTTAAAAGCTTCAACAGAATTTCAACAATTTTGAGAGGGATTTGAAAAGTTTCAATGGGAATGGGAAGAATTGGGACAAAAATTGGAAAATTTTTAAGGGACTTTGAAAAAATTTCAACTGGAATTTTAGCCATTTTTTGACGTGAAATTGTAAACATGTGGACATGGATTTTGAAAATTCTAGAGAGAATTTTAAAAGCTTCAAGAGAATTTCAACAATTTTGAGAGGGATTTGAAAAGTTTCAATGGGAATGGGAAGAATTGGGACAAAAATTGGAAAATTTTTAAGGGACTTTGAAAAAATTTCAACTGGAATTTTAGCAATTTTTTGACGTGAAATTGTAAACATGATGAAGTGGATTTTGAAAATTCTAGAGAGAATTTTAAAAGCTTCAACAGAATTTCAACAATTTTGGGAGGGATTTGAAAAGTTTCAATGGGAATGGGAAGAATTGGGACAAAAATTGGAAAATTTTTCAGAGACTTTGAAAAAATTTCAACTGGAATTTTAGCCATTTTTTGACGTGAAATTGTAAACATGTGGACATGGATTTTGAAAATTCTAGAGAGAATTTTAAAAGCTTCAACAGAATTTCAACAATTTTGAGAGGGATTTGAAAAGTTTCAATGGGAATGGGAAGAATTGGGACAAAATTGGAAAATTTTTCAGGGACTTTGAAAAAATTTCAACTGGAATTTTAGCCATTTTTTGACGTGAAATTGTAAACATGTGGACATGGATTTTGAAAATTCTAGAGAGAATTTTAAAAGCTTCAAGAGAATTTCCACAATTTTGAGAGGGATTTGAAAAGTTTCAATGGGAATGGGAAGAATTGGGACAAAAATTGGAAAATTTTTAAGGGACTTTGAAAAAATTTCAACTGGAATTTTAGCCATTTTTTGACGTGAAATTGTAAACATGTGGACATGGATTTTGAAAATTCTAGAGAGAATTTTAAAAGCTTCAACAGAATTTCAACAATTTTGAGAGGGATTTGAAAAGTTTCAATGGGAATGGGAAGAATTGGGACAAAAATTGGAAAATTTTTTAAGGGACTTTGAAAAAATTTCAACTGGAATTTTAGCCATTTTTTGACGTGAAATTGTAAACATGTGGACATGGATTTTGAAAATTCTAGAGAGAATTTTAAAAGCTTCAAGAGAATTTCAACAATTTTGAGAGGGATTTGAAAAGTTTCAATGGGAATGGGAAGAATTGGGACAAAAATTGGAAAATTTTTAAGGGACTTTGAAAAAATTTCAACTGGAATTTTAGCAATTTTTTGACGTGAAATTGTAAACATGATGAAGTGGATTTTGAAAATTCTAGAGAGAATTTTAAAAGCTTCAACAGAATTTCAACAATTTTGGGAGGGATTTGAAAAGTTTCAATGGGAATGGGAAGAATTGGGACAAAAATTGGAAAATTTTCAGAGACTTTGAAAAAATTTCAACTGGAATTTTAGCCATTTTTTGACGTGAAATTGTAAACATGTGGACATGGATTTTGAAAATTCTAGAGAGAATTTTAAAAGCTTCAACAGAATTTCCACAATTTTGAGAGGGATTTGAAAAGTTTCAATGGGAATGGGAAGAATTGGGACAAAAATTGGAAAATTTTTCAGGGACTTTGAAAAAATTTCAACTGGAATTTTAGCCATTTTTTGACGTGAAATTGTAAACATGTGGACATGGATTTTGAAAATTCCTAGAGAGAATTTTAAAAGCTTCAACAGAATTTCAACAATTTTGAGAGGGATTTGAAAAGTTTCAATGGGAATGGGAAGAATTGGGACAAAAATTGGAAAATTTTTAAGGGACTTTGAAAAAATTTCAACTGGAATTTTAGCCATTTTTTGACGTGAAATTGTAAACATGTGGCCATGGATTTTGAAAATTCTAGAGAGAATTTTAAAAGCTTCAAGAGAATTTCAACAATTTTGAGAGGGATTTGAAAAGTTTCAATGGGAATGGGAAGAATTGGGACAAAAATTGGAAAATTTTGAAATGACTTTGAAAAAATTTCAACTGGAATATTAGCCATTTTTTGACGTGAAATTGTAAACATGTGGACATGGATTTTGAAAATTCTAGAGAGAATTTTAAAAGCTTCAACAGAATTTCAACAATTTTGAGAGGGATTTGAAAAGTTTCAATGGGAATGGGAAGAATTGGGGCAAAAATGGAAAATTTTTAAGGGACTTTGAAAAAATTTCAACTGGAATTTTAGACATTTTTTGATGTGAAATTGTAAACATGATGAAGTGGATTTTGAAAATTCTAGAGAGAATTTTAAAAGCTTCAACAGAATTTCAACAATTTTGGGAGGGATTTGAAAAGTTTCAATGAGAATGGGAAGAATTGGGACAAAAATTGGAAAATTTTTAAGGGACTTTGAAAAAATTTCAACTGGAATTTTAGCAATTTTTTGACGTGAAATTGTAAACATGTGGACATGGATTTGAAAATTCTAGAGAGAATTTTAAAAGCTTCAAGAGAATTTCAACAATTTTGAGAGGGATTTGAAAAGTTTCAATGGGAATGGGAAGAATTGGGACAAAAATTGGAAAATTTTTAAGGGACTTTGAAAAAATTTCAACTGGAATTTTAGCCATTTTTTGACGTGAAATTGTAAACATGTGGACATGGATTTTGAAAATTCTAGAGAGAATTTTAAAAGCTTCAACAGAATTTCAACAATTTTGAGAGGGATTTGAAAAGTTTCAATGGGAATGGGAAGAATTGGGACAAAAATTGGAAAATTTTTAAGGGACTTTGAAAAAATTTCAACTGGAATTTTAGCCATTTTTTGACGTGAAATTGTAAACATGTGGACATGGATTTTGAAAATTCTAGAGAGAATTTTAAAAGCTTCAAGAGAATTTCAACAATTTTGAGAGGGATTTGAAAAGTTTCAATGGGAATGGGAAGAATTGGGACAAAAATTGGAAAATTTTTAAGGGACTTTGAAAAAATTTCAACTGGAATTTTAGCAATTTTTGACGTGAAATTGTAAACATGATGAAGTGGATTTTGAAAATTCTAGAGAGAATTTTAAAAGCTTCAACAGAATTTCAACAATTTTGGAGGGATTTGAAAAGTTTCAATGGGAATGGGAAGAATTGGGACAAAAATTGGAAAATTTTTCAGAGACTTTGAAAAAATTTCAACTGGAATTTTAGCCATTTTTTGACGTGAAATTGTAAACATGTGGACATGGATTTTGAAAATTCTAGAGAGAATTTAAAAGCTTCAACAGAATTTCAACAATTTTGAGAGGGATTTGAAAAGTTTCAATGGGAATGGGAAGAATTGGGACAAAATTGGAAAATTTTTCAGGGACTTTGAAAAAATTTCAACTGGAATTTTAGCCATTTTTTGACGTGAAATTGTAAACATGTGGACATGGATTTTGAAAATTCTAGAGAGAATTTTAAAAGCTTCAAGAGAATTTCCACAATTTTGAGAGGGATTTGAAAAGTTTCAATGGGAATGGGAAGAATTGGGACAAAAATTGGAAAATTTTTAAGGGACTTTGAAAAAATTTCAACTGGAATTTTAGCCATTTTTTGACGTGAAATTGTAAACATGTGGACATGGATTTTGAAAATTCTAGAGAGAATTTTAAAAAGCTTCAACAGAATTTCAACAATTTTGAGAGGGATTTGAAAAGTTTCAATGGGAATGGGAAGAATTGGGACAAAAATTGGAAAATTTTTAAGGGACTTTGAAAAAAATTTCAACTGGAATTTTAGCCATTTTTTGACGTGAAATTGTAAACATGTGGACATGGATTTTGAAAATTCTAGAGAGAATTTTAAAAGCTTCAACAGAATTTCAACAATTTTGAGAGGGATTTGAAAAGTTTCAATGGGAATGGGAAGAATTGGGACAAAAATTGGAAAATTTTTAAGGGACTTTGAAAAAATTTCAACTGGAATTTTAGCCATTTTTTGACGTGAAATTGTAAACATGATGAAGTGGATTTTGAAAATTCTAGAGAGAATTTTAAAAGCTTCAACAGAATTTCAACAATTTTGGGAGGGATTTGAAAGTTTCAATGGGAATGGGAAGAATTGGGACAAAAATTGGAAAATTTTTCAGAGACTTTGAAAAAATTTCAACTGGAATTTTAGCCATTTTTTGACGTGAAATTGTAAACATGTGGACATGGATTTTGAAAATTCTAGAGAGAATTTTAAAAGCTTCAACAGAATTTCCACAATTTTGAGAGGGATTTGAAAAGTTTCAATGGGAATGGGAAGAATTGGGACAAAAATTGGAAAATTTTTCAGGGACTTTGAAAAAATTTCAACTGGAATTTTAGCCATTTTTTGACGTGAAATTGTAAACATGTGGACATGGATTTTGAAAATTCTAGAGAGAATTTTAAAAGCTTCAAGAGAATTTCCACAATTTTGAGAGGGATTTGAAAAGTTTCAATGGGAATGGGAAGAATTCGGACAAAAATTGGAAAATTTTTAAGGGACTTTGAAAAAATTTCAACTGGAATTTTAGCCATTTTTTGACGTGAAATTGTAAACATGTGGACATGGATTTTGAAAATTCTAGAGAGAATTTTAAAAGCTTCAAGAGAATTTCAACAATTTTGAGAGGGATTTGAAAAGTTTCAATGGGAATGGGAAGAATTGGGACAAAAATTGGAAAATTTTTAAGGGACTGAAAAAATTTCAACTGGAATTTTAGCAATTTTTTGACGTGAAATTGTAAACATGTTGAAGTGGATTTGAAAATTCTAGAGAGAATTTTAAAAGCTTCAAGAGAATTTCAACAATTTTGAGAGGGATTTGAAAAGTTTCAATGGGAATGGGAAGAATTGGGACAAAAATTGGAAAATTTTTAAGGGACTTTGAAAAAATTTCAACTGGAATTTTAGCCATTTTTTGACGTGAAATTGTAAACATGTGGCCATGGATTTTGAAAATTCTAGAGAGAATTTTAAAAGCTTCAGCAGAATTTCAACAATTTTGAGAGGGATTTGAAAAGTTTCAATGGGAATGGGAAGAATTGGGACAAAAATTGGAAAATTTTTAAGGGACTTTGAAAAAATTTCAACTGGAATTTTAGCCATTTTTTGACGTGAAATTGTAAACATGTGGACATGGATTTTGAAAATTCTAGAGAGAATTTTAAAAGCTTCAAGAGAATTTCAACAATTTTGAGAGGGATTTGAAAAGTTTCAATGGGAATGGGAAGAATTGGGGCAAAAATTGGAAAATTTTTAATGGACTTTGAAAAAATTTCAACTGGAATTTTAGCATTTTTTTGACGTGAAATTGTAAACATGTGGACATGGATTTTGAAAATTCTAGAGAGAATTTTAAAGCTTCAACAGAATTTCCACAATTTTGAGAGGGATTTGAAAAGTTTCAATGGGAATGGGAAGAATTGGGACAAAAATTGGAAAATTTTTAAGGGACTTTGAAAAAATTTCAACTGGAATTTTAGCCATTTTTTGACGTGAAATTGTAAACATGTGGACATGGATTTTGAAAATTCTAGAGAGAATTTTAAAAGCTTCAACAGAATTTCAACAATTTTGAGAGGGATTTGAAAAGTTTCAATGGGAATGGGAAGAATTGGGACAAAAATTGGAAAATTTTTAAGGGACTTTGAAAAAATTTCAACTGGAATTTTAGCCATTTTTTGACGTGAAATTGTAAACATGTGGACATGGATTTTGAAAATTCTAGAGAGAATTTTAAAAGCTTCAAGAGAATTTCAACAATTTTGAGAGGGATTTGAAAAGTTTCAATGGGAATGGGAAGAATTGGGACAAAAATTGGAAAATTTTTAAGGGACTTTGAAAAAATTTCAACTGGAATTTTAGCCATTTTTTGACGTGAAATTGTAAACATGTGGACATGGATTTTGAAAATTCTAGAGAGAATTTTAAAAGCTTCAAGAGAATTTCAGCAATTTTGAGAGGGATTTGAATAGTTTCAATGGGAATGGGAAGAATTGGGGCAAAAATTGGAAAATTTTTAAGGGACTTTGAAAAAATTTCAACTGGAATTTTAGCCATTTTTTGACGTGAAATTGTAAACATGATGAAGTGGATTTTGAAAATTCTAGAGAGAATTTTTAAAAGCTTCAACAGAATTTCAACAATTTTGGGAGGGATTTGAAAAGTTTCAATGAGAATGGGAAGAATTGGGACAAAAATTGGAAAATTTTTAAGGGACTTTGAAAAAATTTCAACTGGAATTTTAGCAATTTTTTGACGTGAAATTGTAAACATGTGGACATGGATTTTGAAAATTCTAGAGAGAATTTTAAAAGCTTCAACAGAATTTCCACAATTTTGAGAGGGATTTGAAAAGTTTCAATGGGAATGGGAAGAATTGGGACGAAAATTGGAAAATTTTTAAGGGACTTTGAAAAAATTTCAACTGGAATTTTAGCCATTTCCATTTTTTGACGTGAAATTGTAAACATGTGGACATGGATTTTGAAAATTCTAGAGAGAATTTTAAAAGCTTCAACAGAATTTCAACAATTTTGAGAGGGATTTGAAAAGTTTCAATGGGAATGGGAAGAATTGGGACAAAAATTGGAAAATTTTTAAGGGACTTTGAAAAAATTTCAACTGGAATTTTAGCCATTTTTTGACGTGAAATTGTAAACATGTGGCCATGGATTTTGAAAATTCTAGAGAGAATTTTAAAAGCTTCAACAGAATTTCCACAATTTTGAGAGGGATTTGAAAAGTTTCAATGGGAATGGGAAGAATTGGGACAAAAATTGGAAAATTTTTAAGGGACTTTGAAAAAATTTCAACTGGAATTTTAGCCATTTTTTGACGTGAAATTGTAAACATGTGGACATGGATTTTGAAAATTCTAGAGAGAATTTTAAAAGCTTCAAGAGAATTTCAACAATTTTGAGAGGGATTTGAAAAGTTTCAATGGGAATGGGAAGAATTGGGACAAAAATTGGAAAATTTTTAAGGGACTTTGAAAAAATTTCAACTGGAATTTTAGCAATTTTTTGACGTGAAATTGTAAACATGTGGACATGGATTTTGAAAATTCTAGAGAGAATTTTAAAAGCTTCAAGAGAATTTCAACAATTTTGAGAGGGATTTGAAAAGTTTCAATGGGAATGGGAAGAATTGGGACAAAAATTGGAAAATTTTTAAGGGACTTTGAAAAAATTTCAACTGGAATTTTAGCAATTTTTTGACGTGAAATTGTAAACATGTGGCCATGGATTTTGAAAATTCTAGAGAGAATTTTAAAAGCTTCAGCAGAATTTCAACAATTTTGAGAGGGATTTGAAAAGTTTCAATGGGAATGGGAAGAATTGGGGCAAAAATTGGAAAATTTTTAAGGGACTTTGAAAAAATTTCAACTGGAATTTTAGCATTTTTTTGACGTGAAATTGTAAACATGTGGACATGGATTTTGAAAATTCTAGAGAGAATTTTAAAAGTTTCAACAGAATTTCCACAATTTTGAGAGGGATTTGAAAAGTTTCAATGGGAATGGGAAGAATTGGGACAAAAATTGGAAAATTTTTAAGGGACTTTGAAAAAATTTCAACTGGCATTTTAGCCATTTTTTGACGTGAAATTGTAAACATGTGGACATGGATTTTGAAAATTCTAGAGAGAATTTTAAAAGCTTCAAGAGAATTTCAACAATTTTGAGAGGGATTTGAAAAGTTTCAATGGGAATGGGAAGAATTGGGACAAAAATTGGAAAATTTTTAAGGGACTTTGAAAAAATTTCAACTGGAATTTTAGCAATTTTTTGACGTGAAATTGTAAACATGTGGACATGGATTTTGAAAATTCTAGAGAGAATTTTAAAAGCTTCAAGAGAATTTCAACAATTTTGAGAGGGATTTGAAAAGTTTCAATGGGAATGGGAAGAATTGGGGCAAAAATTGGAAAATTTTTAATGGACTTTGAAAAAATTTCAACTGGAATTTTAGCATTTTTTTGACGTGAAATTGTAAACATGTGGACATGGATTTTGAAAATTCTAGAGAGAATTTTAAAAGCTTCAACAGAATTTCCACAATTTTGAGAGGGATTTGAAAAGTTTCAATGGGAATGGGAAGAATTGGGACAAAAATTGGAAAATTTTTAAGGGACTTTGAAAAAATTTCAACTGGAATTTTAGCCATTTTTTGACGTGAAATTGTAAACATGTGGACATGGATTTTGAAAATTCTAGAGAGAATTTTAAAAGCTTCAACAGAATTTCAACAATTTTGGGAGGGATTTGAAAAGTTTCAATGGGAATGGGAAGAATTGGGACAAAAATTGGAAAATTTTTCAGAGACTTTGAAAAAATTTCAACTGGAATTTTAGCCATTTTTTGACGTGAAATTGTAAACATGTGGACATGGATTTTGAAAATTCTAGAGAGAATTTTAAAAGCTTCAACAGAATTTCAACAATTTTGAGAGGGATTTGAAAAGTTTCAATGGGAATGGGAAGAATTGGGACAAAATTGGAAAATTTTTCAGGGACTTTGAAAAAATTTCAACTGGAATTTTAGCCATTTTTTGACGTGAAATTGTAAACATGTGGACATGGATTTTGAAAATTCTAGAGAGAATTTTAAAAGCTTCAAGAGAATTTCCACAATTTTGAGAGGGATTTGAAAAGTTTCAATGGGAATGGGAAGAATTGGGACAAAAATTGGAAAATTTTTAAGGGACTTTGAAAAAATTTCAACTGGAATTTTAGCCATTTTTTGACGTGAAATTGTAAACATGTGGACATGGATTTTGAAAATTCTAGAGAGAATTTTAAAAGCTTCAACAGAATTTCAACAATTTTGAGAGGGATTTGAAAAGTTTCAATGGGAATGGGAAGAATTGGGACAAAAATTGGAAAATTTTTAAGGGACTTTGAAAAAATTTCAACTGGAATTTTAGCCATTTTTTGACGTGAAATTGTAAACATGTGGACATGGATTTTGAAAATTCTAGAGAGAATTTTAAAAGCTTCAAGAGAATTTCAACAATTTTGAGAGGGATTTGAAAAGTTTCAATGGGAATGGGAAGAATTGGGACAAAAATTGGAAAATTTTTAAGGGACTTTGAAAAAATTTCAACTGGAATTTTAGCAATTTTTTGACGTGAAATTGTAAACATGATGAAGTGGATTTTGAAAATTCTAGAGAGAATTTTAAAAGCTTCAACAGAATTTCAACAATTTTGGGAGGGATTTGAAAAGTTTCAATGGGAATGGGAAGAATTGGGACAAAAATTGGAAAATTTTTCAGAGACTTTGAAAAAATTTCAACTGGAATTTTAGCCATTTTTTGACGTGAAATTGTAAACATGTGGACATGGATTTTGAAAATTCTAGAGAGAATTTTAAAAGCTTCAACAGAATTTCCACAATTTTGAGAGGGATTTGAAAAGTTTCAATGGGAATGGGAAGAATTGGGACAAAAATTG
>NW_028115903.1:0-33912 GCF_964273445.1 Streptopelia decaocto
AAGCTTTTAAAATTATCTCTAGACTTTTCAAAATCCACGTCCACATGTTTACAATTTCACGTCAAAATTGCTAAAATTCCAGTTGAAATTTTTTCAAAGTCCCTTAAAAATTTTCCAATTTTTGTCCCAATTCTTCCCATTCCCATTGAAACTTTTCAAATCCCTCTCAAAATTGCTGAAATTCTGTTGAAGCTTTTAAAATTCTCTCTAGAATTTTCTAAATCCATGTTTACATGTTTAAAATTTCACGTCAAAATTGCTAAAATTCCAGTTGAAATTTTTTCAAAGTCCCTTAAAAATTTTCCAATTTTTGTCCCAATTCTTCCCATTCCCATTGAAACTTTTCAAATCCCTCTCAAAATGGTTGAAATTCTGTTGAAGCTTTTAAAATTCTCTCTAGAATTTTCAAAATCCACGTCCACATGTTTAGAATTTCACGTCAAAATTCCTAAATTTCCAGTTGAAATTTTTTCAAAGTCCCTTAAAAATTTTCCAATTTTTGTCCCAATTCTCCCCATTCCCATTGAAACTTTTCAAATCCCTCTCAACATTGTTGAAATTCTGTTGAAGCTTTTAAAATTCTCTCTAGAATTTTCAAAATCCACGTCCACATGTTTAGAATTTCACGTCAAAATTCCTAAAATTCCAGTTGAAATTTTTTCAAAGTCCCTTAAAAATTTTCCAATTTTTGTCCCAATTCTTCCCATTCCCATTGAAACTTTTCAAATCCCTCTCAAAATGGTTGAAATTCTGTTGAAGCTTTTAAAATTCTCTCTAGAATTTTCAAAATCCACGTCCACATGTTTAGAATTTCACGTCAAAATTCCTAAAATTCCAGTTGAAATTTTTTCAAAGTCCCTTCAAAATTTTCTGATTTTTGTCCCAATTCTCCCCATTCCCATTGAAACTTTTCAAATCCCTCTCAACATTGTTGAAATTCTGTTGAAGCTTTTAAAATTCTCTCTAGAATTTTCAAAATCCACGTCCACATGTTTACAATTTCACGTCAAAATTGCTAAAATTCCAGTTGAAATTTTTTCAAAGTCCCTTAAAAATTTTCCAATTTTTGTCTCAATTCTTCCCACTCTCATTGAAACTTTTCAAATCTCTCTCAGAATTCTTGAAATTCTGTTGAAGCTTTTAAAATTCTCTCTAGAATTTTCAAAATCCATGTCCACATGTTTACAATTTCACGTCAAAATTGCTAAAATTCCAGTTGAAATTTTTTCAAAGTCCCTTAAAAATTTTCCAATTTTTGTCCCAATTCTTCCCATTCCCATTGAATCTTTTCAAATCCCTCTCAACATTGTTGAAATTCTGTTGAAGCTTTTAAAATTCTCTCTAGAATTTTCAAAATCCACGTCCACATGCTTACAATTTCACGTCAAACTTTCTAAAATTCCAGTTGAAATTTTTTCAAAGTCCCTTAAAAATTTTCCAATTTTTGTCCCAATTCTTTCCATTCCCATTGAATCTTTTCAAATCCCTCTCAACATTGTTGAAATTCTGTTGAAGCTTTTAAAATTCTCTCTAGAATTTTCAAAATCCACGTCCACATGGTTACAATTTCACGTCAAAATTGCTAAAATTCCAGTTGAAATTTTTTCAAAGTCCCTTAAAAATTTTCCAATTTTTGTCCCAATTCTTCCCATTCCCATTGAAACTTTTCAAATCCCTCTCAAAATTGTTGAAATTCTGTTGAAGCTTTTAAAATTTTCTCTAGAATTTTCAAAATCCACGTCCACATGTTTACAATTTCACGTCAAAATTGCTAAAATTCCAGTTGAAATTTTTTCAAAGTCCCTTAAAAATTTTCCAATTTTTGTCCCAATTCTCCCCATTCCCATTGAAACTTTTCAAATGCCTCTCAAAATGGTTGAAATTCTGTTGAAGCTTTTGAAATTCTCTCTAGAATTTTCAAAATCCACATCCACATGGTTACAATTTCACGTCAAAATTGCTAAAATTCCAGTTGAAATTTTTTCAAAGTCCCTTAAAAATTTTCCAATTTTTGTCCCAATTCTTCCCATTCCCATTGAAACTTTTCAAATCCCTCTCAAAATGGTTGAAATCCTGTTGAAGCTTTTAAAATTCTCTCTAGAATTTTCAAAATCCACGTCCACATGTTTACAATTTCACGTCAAAATTGCTAAAATTCCAGTTGAAATTTTTTCAAAGTCCCTTAAAAATTTTCCAATTTTTGTCCCAATTCTTCCCATTCCCATTGAAACTTTTCAAATCCCTCTCAAAATTGCTGAAATTCTGTTGAAGCTTTTAAAATTCTCTCTAGAATTTTCAAAATCCACGTCCACATGTTTACAATTTCACGTCAAAATTGCTAAAATTCCAGTTGAAATTTTTTCAAAGTCCCTTAAAAATTTTCCAATTTTTGTCCCAATTCTTCCCATTCCCATTGAAACTTTTCAAATCCCTCTCAACATTGTTGAAATTCTGTTGAAGCTTTTAAAATTCTCTCTAGAATTTTCAAAATCTATGTCCACATGTTTACAATTTCATGTCAAAATTGCTAAAATTCCAGTTGAAATTTTTTCAAAGTCCCTTAAATTTTTCCAATTTTTGTCCCAATTCTTCCCATTCCCATTGAAACTTTTCAAATCCCTCTCAAAATTGTTGAAATTCTGTTGAAGCTTTTAAAATTCTCTCTAGAATTTTCAAAATCCACGTCCACATGTTTACAATTTCACGTCAAAATTGCTAAAATTCCAGTTGAAATTTTTTCAAAGTCCCTTCAAAATTTTCCAATTTTTGTCCCAATTCTTCCCACTCTCATTGAAACTTTTCAAATCCCTCTCAGAATTGTTGAAATTCTGTTGAAGCTTTTAAAATTCTCTCTAGAATTTTCTAAATCTATGTCCACATGTTTACAATTTCATGTCAAAATTGCTAAAATTCCAGTTGAAATTTTTTCAAAGTCCCTTAAAAATTTTCCAATTTTTGTCCCAATTCTTCCCATTCCCATTGAAACTTTTCAAATCCCTCTCAAAATGGTTGAAATTCTGTTGAAGCTTTTAAAATTCTCTCTAGAATTTTCAAAATCCACGTCCACATGTTTACAATTTCACGTCAAAATTGCTAAAATTCCAGTTGAAATTTTTTCAAAGTCCCTTCAAAATTTTCCAATTTTTGTCCCAATTCTTCCCACTCTCATTGAAACTTTTCAAATCCCTCTCAAAATGGTTGAAATTCTGTTGAAGCTTTTAAAATTATCTCTAGACTTTTCAAAATCCACGTCCACATGGTTACAATTTCACGTCAAAATTGCTAAAATTCCAGTTGAAATTTTTTCAAAGTCCCTTAAAAATTTTCCAATTTTTGTCCCAATTCTTCCCATTCCCATTGAAACTTTTCAAATCCCTCTCAAAATTGCTGAAATTCTGTTGAAGCTTTTAAAATTCTCTCTAGAATTTTCAAAATCCATGTTTACATGTTTACAATTTCACGTCAAAATTGCTAAAATTCCAGTTGAAATTTTTTCAAAGTCCCTTAAAAATTTTCCAATTTTTGTCCCAATTCTTCCCATTCCCATTGAAACTTTTCAAATCCCTCTCAACATTGTTGAAATTCTGTTGAAGCTTTTAAAATTCTCTCTAGAATTTTCAAAATCCACGTCCACATGTTTAGAATTTCACGTCAAAATTGCTAAAATTCCAGTTGAAATTTTTTCAAAGTCCCTTAAAAATTTTCCAATTTTTGTCCCAATTCTTCCCATTCCCATTGAAACTTTTCAAATCCCTCTCAAAATGGTTGAAATCCTGTTGAAGCTTTTAAAATTCTCTCTAGAATTTTCAAAATCCACGTCCACATGTTTAGAATTTCACGTCAAAATTCCTAAAATTCCAGTTGAAATTTTTTCAAAGTCCCTTAAAAATTTTCCAATTTTTGTCCCAATTCTTCCCATTCCCATTGAAACTTTTCAAATCCCTCTCAAAATTGTTGAAATTCTGTTGAAGCTTTTAAAATTATCTCTATAATTTTCTAAATCTATGTCCACATGTTTACAATTTCATGTCAAAATTGCTAAAATTCCAGTTGAAATTTTTTCAAAGTCCCTTAAAAATTTTCCAATTTTTGTCCCAATTCTTCCCATTCCCATTGAAACTTTTCAAATCCCTCTCAAAATGGTTGAAATTCTGTTGAAGCTTTTAAAATTCTCTCTAGAATTTTCAAAATCCACGTCCACATGTTTACAATTTCACATCAAAATTGCTAAAATTCCAGTTGAAATTTTTTCAAAGTCCCTTAAAAATTTTCCAATTTTTGTCCCAATTCTTCCCACTCTCATTGAAACTTTTCAAATCCCTCTCAGAATTGTTGAAATTCTGTTGAAGCTTTTAAAATTATCTCTAGACTTTTCAAAATCCACGTCCACATGGTTACAATTTCACGTCAAAATTGCTAAAATTCCAGTTGAAATTTTTTCAAAGTCCCTTAAAAATTTTCCAATTTTTGTCCCAATTCTTCCCATTCCCATTGAAACTTTTCAAATCCCTCTCAAAATTGCTGAAATTCTGTTGAAGCTTTTAAAATTCTCTCTAGAATTTTCAAAATCCATGTTTACATGTTTACAATTTCACGTCAAAATTGCTAAAATTCCAGTTGAAATTTTTTCAAAGTCCCTTAAAAATTTTCCAATTTTTGTCCCAATTCTTCCCATTCCCATTGAAACTTTTCAAATCCCTCTCAAAATTGCTGAAATTCTGTTGAAGCTTTTAAAATTCTCTCTAGAATTTTTAAAATCCATGTTTACATGTTTACAATTTCACGTCAAAATTGCTAAAATTCCAGTTGAAATTTTTTCAAAGTCCCTTAAAAATTTTCCAATTTTTGTCCCAATTCTTCCCATTCCCATTGAAACTTTTCAAATGCCTCTCAAAATGGTTGAAATTCTGTTGAAGCTTTTAAAATTCTCTCTAGAATTTTCAAAATCCACGTCCACATGCTTACAATTTCACGTCAAAATTGCTAAAATTCCAGTTGAAATTTTTTCAAAGTCCCTTAAAAATTTTCTAATTTTTGTCCCAATTCTCCCCATTCCCATTGAAACTTTTCAAATCCCTCTCAACATTGTTGAAATTCTGTTGAAGCTTTTAAAATTCTCTCTAGAATTTTCAAAATCTATGTCCACATGTTTACAACTTCACGTCAAAATTGCTAAAATTCCAGTTGAAATTTTTTCAAAGTCCCTTCAAAATTTTCCAATTTTTGTCCCAATTCTTCCCACTCTCATTGAAACTTTTCAAATGCCTCTCAGAATTGTTGAAATTCTGTTGAAGCTTTTAAAATTCTCTCTAGAATTTTCTAAATCTATGTCCACATGTTTACAATTTCATGTCAAAATTGCTAAAATTCCAGTTGAAATTTTTTCAAAGTCCCTTAAAAATTTTCCAATTTTTGTCCCAATTCTTCCCATTCCCATTGAAACTTTTCAAATCCCTCTCAAAATGGTTGAAATTCTGTTGAAGCTTTTAAAATTCTCTCTAGAATTTTCAAAATCCACGTCCACATGTTTACAATTTCACGTCAAAATTGCTAAAATTCCAGTTGAAATTTTTTCAAAGTCCCTTAAAAATTTTCCAATTTTTGTCCCAATTCTTCCCACTCTCATTGAAACTTTTCAAATCCCTCTCAGAATTGTTGAAATTCTGTTGAAGCTTTTAAAATTATCTCTAGACTTTTCAAAATCCACGTCCACATGGTTACAATTTCACGTCAAAATTGCTAAAATTCCAGTTGAAATTTTTTCAAAGTCCCTTAAAAATTTTCCAATTTTTGTCCCAATTCTTCCCATTCCCATTGAAACTTTTCAAATCCCTCTCAAAATTGCTGAAATTCTGTTGAAGCTTTTAAAATTCTCTCTAGAATTTTCAAAATCCATGTTTACAGGTTTCAAATTTCACGTCAAAATTGCTAAAATTCCAGTTGAAATTTTTTCAAAGTCCCTTAAAAATTTTCCAATTTTTGTCCCAATTCTTCCCATTCCCATTGAAACTTTTCAAATCCCTCTCAACATTGTTGAAATTCTGTTGAAGCTTTTAAAATTCTCTCTAGAATTTTTAAAATCCATGTTTACATGTTTACAATTTCACGTCAAAATTGCTAAAATTCCAGTTGAAATTTTTTCAAAGTCCCTTAAAAATTTTCCAATTTTTGTCCCAATTCTTCCCATTCCCATTGAAACTTTTCAAATGCCTCTCAAAATGGTTGAAATTCTGTTGAAGCTTTTAAAATTCTCTCTAGAATTTTCAAAATCCACGTCCACATGCTTACAATTTCACGTCAAAATTGCTAAAATTCCAGTTGAAATTTTTTCAAAGTCCCTTAAAAATTTTCTAATTTTTGTCCCAATTCTCCCCATTCCCATTGAAACTTTTCAAATCCCTGTCAACATTGTTGAAATTCTGTTGAAGCTTTTAAAATTCTCTCTAGAATTTTCAAAATCTATGTCCACATGTTTACAACTTCACGTCAAAATTGCTAAAATTCCAGTTGAAATTTTTTCAAAGTCCCTTCAAAATTTTCCAATTTTTGTCCCAATTCTTCCCACTCTCATTGAAACTTTTCAAATGCCTCTCAGAATTGTTGAAATTCTGTTGAAGCTTTTAAAATTCTCTCTAGAATTTTCTAAATCTATGTCCACATGTTTACAATTTCATGTCAAAATTGCTAAAATTCCAGTTGAAATTTTTTCAAAGTCCCTTAAAAATTTTCCAATTTTTGTCCCAATTCTTCCCATTCCCATTGAAACTTTTCAAATCCCTCTCAAAATGGTTGAAATTCTGTTGAAGCTTTTAAAATTCTCTCTAGAATTTTCAAAATCCACGTCCACATGTTTACAATTTCACGTCAAAATTGCTAAAATTCCAGTTGAAATTTTTTCAAAGTCCCTTAAAAATTTTCCAATTTTTGTCCCAATTCTTCCCACTCTCATTGAAACTTTTCAAATCCCTCTCAGAATTGTTGAAATTCTGTTGAAGCTTTTAAAATTATCTCTAGACTTTTCAAAATCCACGTCCACATGGTTACAATTTCACGTCAAAATTGCTAAAATTCCAGTTGAAATTTTTTCAAAGTCCCTTCAAAATTTTCCACTTTTTGTCCCAATTCTTCCCATTCCCATTGAAACTTTTCAAATCCCTCTCAAAATTGCTGAAATTCTGTTGAAGCTTTTAAAATTCTCTCTAGAATTTTCAAAATCCATGTTTACAGGTTTAAAATTTCACGTCAAAATTGCTAAAATTCCAGTTGAAATTTTTTCAAAGTCCCTTAAAAATTTTCCAATTTTTGTCCCAATTCTTCCCATTCCCATTGAAACTTTTCAAATCCCTCTCAACATTGTTGAAATTCTGTTGAAGCTTTTAAAATTCTCTCTAGAATTTTCAAAATCCACGTCCACATGTTTAGAATTTCACGTCAAAATTGCTAAAATTCCAGTTGAAATTTTTTCAAAGTCCCTTAAAAATTTTCCAATTTTTGTCCCAATTCTTCCCATTCCCATTGAAACTTTTCAAATGCCTCTCAAAATGGTTGAAATTCTGTTGAAGCTTTTAAAATTCTCTCTAGAATTTTCAAAATCTATGTCCACATGTTTACAACTTCACGTCAAAATTGCTAAAATTCCAGTTGAAATTTTTTCAAAGTCCCTTCAAAATTTTCCAATTTTTGTCCCAATTCTTCCCACTCTCATTGAAACTTTTCAAATCCCTCTCAACATTGTTGAAATTCTGTTGAAGCTTTTAAAATTATCTCTAGACTTTTCAAAATCCACGTCCACATGGTTACAATTTCACGTCAAAATTGCTAAAATTCCAGTTGAAATTTTTTCAAAGTCCCTTAAAAATTTTCCAATTTTTGTCCCAATTCTTCCCATTCCCATTGAAACTTTTCAAATCCCTCTCAAAATTGCTGAAATTCTGTTGAAGCTTTTAAAATTCTCTCTAGAATTTTCAAAATCCACGTCCACATGTTTACAATTTCACATCAAAATTGCTAAAATTCCAGTTGAAATTTTTTCAAAGTCCCTTCAAAATTTTCCAATTTTTGTCCCAATTCTTCCCACTCTCATTGAAACTTTTCAAATCCCTCTCAGAATTGTTGAAATTCTGTTGAAGCTTTTAAAATTATCTCTAGACTTTTCAAAATCCACGTCCACATGGTTACAATTTCACGTCAAAATTGCTAAAATTCCAGTTGAAATTTTTTCAAAGTCCCTTAAAAATTTTCCAATTTTTGTCCCAATTCTTCCCATTCCCATTGAAACTTTTCAAATCCCTCTCAAAATTGCTGAAATTCTGTTGAAGCTTTTAAAATTCTCTCTAGAATTTTCAAAATCCATGTTTACATGTTTACAATTTCACGTCAAAATTGCTAAAATTCCAGTTGAAATTTTTTCAAAGTCCCTTAAAAATTTTCCAATTTTTGTCCCAATTCTTCCCATTCCCATTGAAACTTTTCAAATCCCTCTCAAAATTGCTGAAATTCTGTTGAAGCTTTTAAAATTCTCTCTAGAATTTTTAAAATCCATGTTTACATGTTTACAATTTCACGTCAAAATTGCTAAAATTCCAGTTGAAATTTTTTCAAAGTCCCTTAAAAATTTTCCAATTTTTGTCCCAATTCTTCCCATTCCCATTGAAACTTTTCAAATGCCTCTCAAAATGGTTGAAATTCTGTTGAAGCTTTTAAAATTCTCTCTAGAATTTTCAAAATCCACGTCCACATGCTTACAATTTCACGTCAAAATTGCTAAAATTCCAGTTGAAATTTTTTCAAAGTCCCTTAAAAATTTTCTAATTTTTGTCCCAATTCTCCCCATTCCCATTGAAACTTTTCAAATCCCTGTCAACATTGTTGAAATTCTGTTGAAGCTTTTAAAATTCTCTCTAGAATTTTCAAAATCCACGTCCACATGTTTACAATTTCACGTCAAAATTGCTAAAATTCCAGTTGAAATTTTTTCAAAGTCCCTTCAAAATTTTCCAATTTTTGTCCCAATTCTTCCCACTCTCATTGAAACTTTTCAAATGCCTCTCAGAATTGTTGAAATTCTGTTGAAGCTTTTAAAATTCTCTCTAGAATTTTCTAAATCTATGTCCACATGTTTACAATTTCATGTCAAAATTGCTAAAATTCCAGTTGAAATTTTTTCAAAGTCCCTTAAAAATTTTCCAATTTTTGTCCCAATTCTTCCCATTCCCATTGAAACTTTTCAAATCCCTCTCAAAATGGTTGAAATTCTGTTGAAGCTTTTAAAATTCTCTCTAGAATTTTCAAAATCCACGTCCACATGTTTACAATTTCACGTCAAAATTGCTAAAATTCCAGTTGAAATTTTTTCAAAGTCCCTTAAAAATTTTCCAATTTTTGTCCCAATTCTTCCCACTCTCATTGAAACTTTTCAAATCCCTCTCAGAACTGTTGAAATTCTGTTGAAGCTTTTAAAATTATCTCTAGACTTTTCAAAATCCACGTCCACATGGTTACAATTTCACGTCAAAATTGCTAAAATTCCAGTTGAAATTTTTTCAAAGTCCCTTAAAAATTTTCCAATTTTTGTCCCAATTCTTCCCATTCCCATTGAAACTTTTCAAATCCCTCTCAAAATTGCTGAAATTCTGTTGAAGCTTTTAAAATTCTCTCTAGAATTTTCAAAATCCATGTTTACAGGTTTAAAATTTCACGTCAAAATTGCTAAAATTCCAGTTGAAATTTTTTCAAAGTCCCTTAAAAATTTTCCAATTTTTGTCCCAATTCTTCCCATTCCCATTGAAACTTTTCAAATCCCTCTCAAAATTGCTGAAATTCTGTTGAAGCTTTTAAAATTCTCTCTAGAATTTTTAAAATCCATGTTTACATGTTTACAATTTCACGTCAAAATTGCTAAAATTCCAGTTGAAATTTTTTCAAAGTCCCTTAAAAATTTTCCAATTTTTGTCCCAATTCTTCCCATTCCCATTGAAACTTTTCAAATCCCTCTCAGAATTGTTGAAATTCTGTTGAAGCTTTTAAAATTATCTCTAGACTTTTCAAAATCCACGTCCACATGGTTACAATTTCACGTCAAAATTGCTAAAATTCCAGTTGAAATTTTTTCAAAGTCCCTTAAAAATTTTCCAATTTTTGTCCCAATTCTTCCCATTCCCATTGAAACTTTTCAAATCCCTCTCAAAATTGCTGAAATTCTGTTGAAGCTTTTAAAATTCTCTCTAGAATTTTCAAAATCCATGTTTACATGTTTACAATTTCACGTCAAAATTGCTAAAATTCCAGTTGAAATTTTTTCAAAGTCCCTTAAAAATTTTCCAATTTTTGTCCCAATTCTTCCCATTCCCATTGAAACTTTTCAAATCCCTCTCAAAATTGCTGAAATTCTGTTGAAGCTTTTAAAATTCTCTCTAGAATTTTTAAAATCCATGTTTACATGTTTACAATTTCACGTCAAAATTGCTAAAATTCCAGTTGAAATTTTTTCAAAGTCCCTTAAAAATTTTCCAATTTTTGTCCCAATTCTTCCCATTCCCATTGAAACTTTTCAAATGCCTCTCAAAATGGTTGAAATTCTGTTGAAGCTTTTAAAATTCTCTCTAGAATTTTCAAAATCCACGTCCACATGCTTACAATTTCACGTCAAAATTGCTAAAATTCCAGTTGAAATTTTTTCAAAGTCCCTTAAAAATTTTCTAATTTTTGTCCCAATTCTCCCCATTCCCATTGAAACTTTTCAAATCCCTGTCAACATTGTTGAAATTCTGTTGAAGCTTTTAAAATTCTCTCTAGAATTTTCAAAATCTATGTCCACATGTTTACAACTTCACGTCAAAATTGCTAAAATTCCAGTTGAAATTTTTTCAAAGTCCCTTCAAAATTTTCCAATTTTTGTCCCAATTCTTCCCACTCTCATTGAAACTTTTCAAATGCCTCTCAGAATTGTTGAAATTCTGTTGAAGCTTTTAAAATTCTCTCTAGAATTTTCTAAATCTATGTCCACATGTTTACAATTTCATGTCAAAATTGCTAAAATTCCAGTTGAAATTTTTTCAAAGTCCCTTAAAAATTTTCCAATTTTTGTCCCAATTCTTCCCATTCCCATTGAAACTTTTCAAATCCCTCTCAAAATGGTTGAAATTCTGTTGAAGCTTTTAAAATTCTCTCTAGAATTTTCAAAATCCACGTCCACATGTTTACAATTTCACGTCAAAATTGCTAAAATTCCAGTTGAAATTTTTTCAAAGTCCCTTAAAAATTTTCCAATTTTTGTCCCAATTCTTCCCACTCTCATTGAAACTTTTCAAATCCCTCTCAGAATTGTTGAAATTCTGTTGAAGCTTTTAAAATTATCTCTAGACTTTTCAAAATCCACGTCCACATGGTTACAATTTCACGTCAAAATTGCTAAAATTCCAGTTGAAATTTTTTCAAAGTCCCTTAAAAATTTTCCAATTTTTGTCCCAATTCTTCCCATTCCCATTGAAACTTTTCAAATCCCTCTCAAAATTGCTGAAATTCTGTTGAAGCTTTTAAAATTCTCTCTAGAATTTTCAAAATCCATGTTTACAGGTTTAAAATTTCACGTCAAAATTGCTAAAATTCCAGTTGAAATTTTTTCAAAGTCCCTTAAAAATTTTCCAA
This sequence comes from Streptopelia decaocto, assembly GCF_964273445.1. NCBI lineage: Eukaryota > Metazoa > Chordata > Aves > Columbiformes > Columbidae > Streptopelia > Streptopelia decaocto. The sequence continues at coordinate 11,647 of NW_028115903.1, forward strand.
TTTTTGTCCCAATTCTTCCCATTCCCATTGAAACTTTTCAAATCCCTCTCAAAATTGCTGAAATTCTGTTGAAGCTTTTAAAATTCTCTCTAGAATTTTTAAAATCCATGTTTACATGTTTACAATTTCACGTCAAAATTGCTAAAATTCCAGTTGAAATTTTTTCAAAGTCCCTTAAAAATTTTCCAATTTTTGTCCCAATTCTTCCCATTCCCATTGAAACTTTTCAAATCCCTCTCAGAATTGTTGAAATTCTGTTGAAGCTTTTAAAATTATCTCTAGACTTTTCAAAATCCACGTCCACATGGTTACAATTTCACGTCAAAATTGCTAAAATTCCAGTTGAAATTTTTTCAAAGTCCCTTAAAAATTTTCCAATTTTTGTCCCAATTCTTCCCATTCCCATTGAAACTTTTCAAATCCCTCTCAAAATTGCTGAAATTCTGTTGAAGCTTTTAAAATTCTCTCTAGAATTTTCAAAATCCATGTTTACATGTTTAAAATTTCACGTCAAAATTGCTAAAATTCCAGTTGAAATTTTTTCAAAGTCCCTTAAAAATTTTCCAATTTTTGTCCCAATTCTTCCCATTCCCATTGAAACTTTTCAAATCCCTCTCAACATTGTTGAAATTCTGTTGAAGCTTTTAAAATTCTCTCTAGAATTTTCAAAATCCACGTCCACATGTTTAGAATTTCACGTCAAAATTGCTAAAATTCCAGTTGAAATTTTTTCAAAGTCCCTTAAAAATTTTCCAATTTTTGTCCCAATTCTTCCCATTCCCATTGAAACTTTTCAAATGCCTCTCAAAATGGTTGAAATTCTGTTGAAGCTTTTAAAATTCTCTCTAGAATTTTCTAAATCTATGTCCACATGTTTACAACTTCACGTCAAAATTGCTAAAATTCCAGTTGAAATTTTTTCAAAGTCCCTTCAAAATTTTCCAATTTTTGTCCCAATTCTTCCCACTCTCATTGAAACTTTTCAAATCCCTCTCAACATTGTTGAAATTCTGTTGAAGCTTTTAAAATTATCTCTAGACTTTTCAAAATCCACGTCCACATGGTTACAATTTCACGTCAAAATTGCTAAAATTCCAGTTGAAATTTTTTCAAAGTCCCTTAAAAATTTTCCAATTTTTGTCCCAATTCTTCCCATTCCCATTGAAACATTTCAAATCCCTCTCAAAATTGCTGAAATTCTGTTGAAGCTTTTAAAATTCTCTCTAGAATTTTCAAAATCCATGTTTACATGTTTAAAATTTCACGTCAAAATTGCTAAAATTCCAGTTGAAATTTTTTCAAAGTCCCTTCAAAATTTTCCGATTTTTGTCCCAATTCTTCCCATTCCCATTGAAACTTTTCAAATCCCTCTCAAAATTGCTGAAATTCTGTTGAAGCTTTTAAAATTCTCTCTAGAATTTTCAAAATCCATGTTTACATGTTTACAATTTCACGTCAAAATTGCTAAAATTCCAGTTGAAATTTTTTCAAAGTCCCTTCAAAATTTTCCAATTTTTGTCCCAATTCTTCCCACTCTCATTGAAACTTTTCAAATGCCTCTCAAAATGGTTGAAATTCTGTTGAAGCTTTTAAAATTCTCTCTAGAATTTTCTAAATATATGTCCACATGTTTACAATTTCATGTCAAAATTGCTAAAATTCCAGTTGAAATTTTTTCAAAGTCCCTTAAAAATTTTCCAATTTTTGTCCCAATTCTTCCCATTCCCATTGAAACTTTTCAAATCCCTCTCAAAATGGTTGAAATTCTGTTGAAGCTTTTAAAATTCTCTCTAGAATTTTCAAAATCCACGTCCACATGTTTACAACTTCACGTCAAAATTGCTAAAATTCCAGTTGAAATTTTTTCAAAGTCCCTTAAAAATTTTCCAATTTTTGTCCCAATTCTTCCCACTCTCATTGAAACTTTTCAAATCCCTCTCAGAATTGTTGAAATTCTGTTGAAGCTTTTAAAATTATCTCTAGACTTTTCAAAATCCACGTCCACATGGTTACAATTTCACGTCAAAATTGCTAAAATTCCAGTTGAAATTTTTTCAAAGTCCCTTAAAAATTTTCCAATTTTTGTCCCAATTCTTCCCATTCCCATTGAAACTTTTCAAATCCCTCTCAAAATTGCTGAAATTCTGTTGAAGCTTTTAAAATTCTCTCTAGAATTTTCAAAATCCATGTTTACAGGTTTCAAATTTCACGTCAAAATTGCTAAAATTCCAGTTGAAATTTTTTCAAAGTCCCTTAAAAATTTTCCAATTTTTGTCCCAATTCTTCCCATTCCCATTGAAACTTTTCAAATCCCTCTCAACATTGCTGAAATTCTGTTGAAGCTTTTAAAATTCTCTCTAGAATTTTTAAAATCCATGTTTACATGTTTACAATTTCACGTCAAAATTGCTAAAATTCCAGTTGAAATTTTTTCAAAGTCCCTTCAAAATTTTCCAATTTTTGTCCCAATTCTTCCCATTCCCATTGAAACTTTTCAAATGCCTCTCAAAATGGTTGAAATTCTGTTGAAGCTTTTAAAATTCTCTCTAGAATTTTCAAAATCCACGTCCACATGCTTACAATTTCACGTCAAAATTGCTAAAATTCCAGTTGAAATTTTTTCAAAGTCCCTTAAAAATTTTCCAATTTTTGTCCCAATTCTTCCCATTCCCATTGAAACTTTTCAAATCCCTCTCAACATTGTTGAAATTCTGTTGAAGCTTTTAAAATTCTCTCTAGAATTTTCAAAATCTATGTCCACATGTTTACAACTTCACGTCAAAATTGCTAAAATTCCAGTTGAAATTTTTTCAAAGTCCCTTAAAAATTTTCCAATTTTTGTCCCAATTCTTCCCACTCTCATTGAAACTTTTCAAATCCCTCTCAGAATTGTTGAAATTCTGTTGAAGCTTTTAAAATTATCTCTATAATTTTCTAAATCTATGTCCACATGTTTACAATTTCATGTCAAAATTGCTAAAATTCCAGTTGAAATTTTTTCAAAGTCCCTTAAAAATTTTCCAATTTTTGTCCCAATTCTTCCCATTCCCATTGAAACTTTTCAAATCCCTCTCAAAATTGCTGAAATTCTGTTGAAGCTTTTAAAATTCTCTCTAGAATTTTCAAAATCCACGTCCACATGGTTACAATTTCACGTCAAAATTGCTAAAATTCCAGTTGAAATTTTTTCAAAGTCCCTTAAAAATTTTCCAATTTTTGTCCCAATTCTCCCCATTCCCATTGAAACTTTTCAAATCCCTGTCAACATTGTTGAAATTCTGTTGAAGCTTTTAAAATTCTCTCTAGAATTTTCAAAATCTATGTCCACATGTTTACAACTTCACGTCAAAATTGCTAAAATTCCAGTTGAAATTTTTTCAAAGTCCCTTAAAAATTTTCCAATTTTTGTCCCAATTCTTCCCACTCTCATTGAAACTTTTCAAATGCCTCTCAGAATTGTTGAAATTCTGTTGAAGCTTTTAAAATTCTCTCTAGAATTTTCTAAATCTATGTCCACATGTTTACAATTTCATGTCAAAATTGCTAAAATTCCAGTTGAAATTTTTTCAAAGTCCCTTAAAAATTTTCCAATTTTTGTCCCAATTCTTCCCATTCCCATTGAAACTTTTCAAATCCCTCTCAAAATGGTTGAAATTCTGTTGAAGCTTTTAAAATTCTCTCTAGAATTTTCAAAATCCACGTCCACATGTTTACAACTTCACGTCAAAATTGCTAAAATTCCAGTTGAAATTTTTTCAAAGTCCCTTAAAAATTTTCCAATTTTTGTCCCAATTCTTCCCATTCCCATTGAAACTTTTCAAATCCCTCTCAACATTGTTGAAATTCTGTTGAAGCTTTTAAAATTCTCTCTAGAATTTTCAAAATCCATGTTTACAGGTTTAAAATTTCACGTCAAAATTGCTAAAATTCCAGTTGAAATTTTTTCAAAGTCCCTTAAAAATTTTCCAATTTTTGTCCCAATTCTTCCCATTCCCATTGAAACTTTTCAAATCCCTCTCAAAATTGCTGAAATTCTGTTGAAGCTTTTAAAATTCTCTCTAGAATTTTTAAAATCCATGTTTACATGTTTACAATTTCACGTCAAAATTGCTAAAATTCCAGTTGAAATTTTTTCAAAGTCCCTTAAAAATTTTCCAATTTTTGTCCCAATTCTTCCCATTCCCATTGAAACTTTTCAAATGCCTCTCAAAATGGTTGAAATTCTGTTGAAGCTTTTAAAATTCTCTCTAGAATTTTCAAAATTCACGTCCACATGCTTACAATTTCACGTCAAAATTGCTAAAATTCCAGTTGAAATTTTTTCAAAGTCCCTTAAAAATTTTCCAATTTTTGTCCCAATTCTTCCCATTCCCATTGAAACTTTTCAAATCCCTCTCAACATTGTTGAAATTCTGTTGAAGCTTTTAAAATTCTCTCTAGAATTTTCAAAATCTATGTCCACATGTTTACAACTTCACGTCAAAATTGCTAAAATTCCAGTTGAAATTTTTTCAAAGTCCCTTCAAAATTTTCCAATTTTTGTCCCAATTCTTCCCACTCTCATTGAAACTTTTCAAATCCCTCTCAGAATTGTTGAAATTCTGTTGAAGCTTTTAAAATTATCTCTATAATTTTCTAAATCTATGTCCACATGTTTACAATTTCATGTCAAAATTGCTAAAATTCCAGTTGAAATTTTTTCAAAGTCCCTTAAAAATTTTCCAATTTTTGTCCCAATTCCTCCCATTCCCATTGAAACTTTTCAAATCCCTCTCAAAATTGCTGAAATTCTGTTGAAGATTTTAAAATTCTCTCTAGAATTTTCAAAATCCACGTCCACATGGTTACAATTTCACGTCAAAATTGCTAAAATTCCAGTTGAAATTTTTTCAAAGTCCCTTAAAAATTTTCCAATTTTTGTCCCAATTCTTCCCACTCTCATTGAAACTTTTCAAATCCCTCTCAGAATTGTTGAAATTCTGTTGAAGCTTTTAAAATTATCTCTAGACTTTTCAAAATCCACGTCCACATGGTTACAATTTCACGTCAAAATTGCTAAAATTCCAGTTGAAATTTTTTCAAAGTCCCTTAAAAATTTTCCAATTTTTGTCCCAATTCTTCCCATTCCCATTGAAACTTTTCAAATCCCTCTCAAAATTGCTGAAATTCTGTTGAAGCTTTTAAAATTCTCTCTAGAATTTTCAAAATCCATGTTTACATGTTTAAAATTTCACGTCAAAATTGCTAAAATTCCAGTTGAAATTTTTTCAAAGTCCCTTAAAAATTTTCCAATTTTTGTCCCAATTCTTCCCATTCCCATTGAAACTTTTCAAATCCCTCTCAAAATGGTTGAAATTCTGTTGAAGCTTTTAAAATTCTCTCTAGAATTTTCAAAATCCACGTCCACATGTTTACAATTTCACGTCAAAATTCCTAAATTTCCAGTTGAAATTTTTTCAAAGTCCCTGAAAAATTTTCCAATTTTTGTCCCAATTCTCCCCATTCCCATTGAAACTTTTCAAATCCCTCTCAACATTGTTGAAATTCTGTTGAAGCTTTTAAAATTCTCTCTAGAATTTTCAAAATCCACGTCCACATGTTTAGAATTTCACGTCAAAATTCCTAAAATTCCAGTTGAAATTTTTTCAAAGTCCCTTCAAAATTTTCCAATTTTTGTCCCAATTCTCCCCATTCCCATTGAAACTTTTCAAATGCCTCTCAAAATGGTTGAAATTCTGTTGAAGCTTTTAAAATTCTCTCTAGAATTTTCAAAATCCACATCCACATGGTTACAATTTCACGTCAAAATTGCTAAAATTCCAGTTGAAATTTTTTCAAAGTCCCTTAAAAATTTTCCAATTTTTGTCCCAATTCTTCCCATTCCCATTGAAACTTTTCAAATCCCTCTCAAAATGGTTGAAATCCTGTTGAAGCTTTTAAAATTCTCTCTAGAATTTTCAAAATCCACGTCCACATGTTTACAATTTCACGTCAAAATTGCTAAAATTCCAGTTGAAATTTTTTCAAAGTCCCTTAAAAATTTTCCAATTTTTGTCCAATTCTTCCCATTCCCATTGAAACTTTTCAAATCCCTCTCAACATTGCTGAAATTCTGTTGAAGCTTTTAAAATTCTCTCTAGAATTTTTAAAATCCATGTTTACATGTTTACAATTTCACGTCAAAATTGCTAAAATTCCAGTTGAAATTTTTTCAAAGTCCCTTAAAAATTTTCCAATTTTTGTCCCAATTCTTCCCATTCCCATTGAAACTTTTCAAATGCCTCTCAAAATGGTTGAAATTCTGTTGAAGCTTTTAAAATTCTCTCTAGAATTTTCAAAATCCACGTCCACATGCTTACAATTTCACGTCAAAATTGCTAAAATTCCAGTTGAAATTTTTTCAAAGTCCCTTAAAAATTTTCCAATTTTTGTCCCAATTCTTCCCATTCCCATTGAAACTTTTCAAATCCCTCTCAAAATGGTTGAAATTCTGTTGAAGCTTTTAAAATTCTCTCTAGAATTTTCAAAATCTATGTCCACATGTTTACAATTTCACGTCAAAATTGCTAAAATTCCAGTTGAAATTTTTTCAAAGTCCCTTAAAAATTTTCCAATTTTTGTCCCAATTCTTCCCACTCTCATTGAAACTTTTCAAATCCCTCTCAGAATTGTTGAAATTCTGTTGAAGCTTTTAAAATTATCTCTATAATTTTCTAAATCTATGTCCACATGTTTACAATTTCATGTCAAAATTGCTAAAATTCCAGTTGAAATTTTTTCAAAGTCCCTTAAAAATTTTCCAATTTTTGTCCCAATTCTTCCCATTCCCATTGAAACTTTTCAAATGCCTCTCAAAATGGTTGAAATTCTGTTGAAGCTTTTAAAATTCTCTCTAGAATTTTCAAAATCCACGTCCACATGTTTACAATTTCACGTCAAAATTGCTAAAATTCCAGTTGAAATTTTTTCAAAGTCCCTTAAAAATTTTCCAATTTTTGTCCCAATTCTTCCCACTCTCATTGAAACTTTTCAAATCCCTCTCAGAATTGTTGAAATTCTGTTGAAGCTTTTAAAATTATCTCTAGACTTTTCAAAATCCACGTCCACATGGTTACAATTTCACATCAAAATTGCTAAAATTCCAGTTGAAATTTTTTCAAAGTCCCTTCAAAGTTTTCCAATTTTTGTCCCAATTCTTCCCATTCCCATTGAAACTTTTCAAATCCCTCTCAAAATTGCTGAAATTCTGTTGAAGCTTTTAAAATTCTCTCTAGAATTTTTAAAATCCATGTTTACATGTTTAAAATTTCACGTCAAAATTGCTAAAATTCCAGTTGAAATTTTTTCAAAGTCCCTTAAAAATTTTCCAATTTTTGTCCCAATTCTTCCCATTCCCATTGAAACTTTTCAAATCCCTCTCAAAATGGTTGAAATTCTGTTGAAGCTTTTAAAATTCTCTCTAGAATTTTCAAAATCCACGTCCACATGTTTAGAATTTCACGTCAAAATTCCTAAATTTCCAGTTGAAATTTTTTCAAAGTCCCTTAAAAATTTTCCAATTTTTGTCCCAATTCTCCCCATTCCCATTGAAACTTTTCAAATCTCTCTCAGAATTGTTGAAATTCTGTTGAAGCTTTTAAAATTCTCTCTAGAATTTTCAAAATCCACGTCCACATGTTTAGAATTTCACGTCAAAATTCCTAAAATTCCAGTTGAAATTTTTTCAAAGTCCCTTCAAAATTTTCCAATTTTTGTCCCAATTCTTCCCATTCCCATTGAAACTTTTCAAATCCCTCTCAAAATTGCTGAAATTCTGTTGAAGCTTTTAAAATTCTCTCTAGAATTTTTAAAATCCATGTTTACATGTTTACAATTTCACGTCAAAATTGCTAAAATTCCAGTTGAAATTTTTTCAAAGTCCCTTAAAAATTTTCCAATTTTTGTCCCAATTCTTCCCATTCCCATTGAAACTTTTCAAATGCCTCTCAAAATGGTTGAAATTCTGTTGAAGCTTTTAAAATTCTCTCTAGAATTTTCAAAATTCACGTCCACATGCTTACAATTTCACGTCAAAATTGCTAAAATTCCAGTTGAAATTTTTTCAAAGTCCCTTAAAAATTTTCCAATTTTTGTCCCAATTCTTCCCATTCCCATTGAAACTTTTCAAATCCCTCTCAACATTGTTGAAATTCTGTTGAAGCTTTTAAAATTCTCTCTAGAATTTTCAAAATCTATGTCCACATGTTTACAACTTCACGTCAAAATTGCTAAAATTCCAGTTGAAATTTTTTCAAAGTCCCTTCAAAATTTTCCAATTTTTGTCCCAATTCTTCCCACTCTCATTGAAACTTTTCAAATCCCTCTCAGAATTGTTGAAATTCTGTTGAAGCTTTTAAAATTATCTCTATAATTTTCTAAATCTATGTCCACATGTTTACAATTTCATGTCAAAATTGCTAAAATTCCAGTTGAAATTTTTTCAAAGTCCCTTAAAAATTTTCCAATTTTTGTCCCAATTCCTCCCATTCCCATTGAAACTTTTCAAATCCCTCTCAAAATTGCTGAAATTCTGTTGAAGATTTTAAAATTCTCTCTAGAATTTTCAAAATCCACGTCCACATGGTTACAATTTCACGTCAAAATTGCTAAAATTCCAGTTGAAATTTTTTCAAAGTCCCTTAAAAATTTTCCAATTTTTGTCCCAATTCTTCCCACTCTCATTGAAACTTTTCAAATCCCTCTCAGAATTGTTGAAATTCTGTTGAAGCTTTTAAAATTATCTCTAGACTTTTCAAAATCCACGTCCACATGGTTACAATTTCACGTCAAAATTGCTAAAATTCCAGTTGAAATTTTTTCAAAGTCCCTTAAAAATTTTCCAATTTTTGTCCCAATTCTTCCCATTCCCATTGAAACTTTTCAAATCCCTCTCAAAATTGCTGAAATTCTGTTGAAGCTTTTAAAATTCTCTCTAGAATTTTCAAAATCCATGTTTACATGTTTAAAATTTCACGTCAAAATTGCTAAAATTCCAGTTGAAATTTTTTCAAAGTCCCTTAAAAATTTTCCAATTTTTGTCCCAATTCTTCCCATTCCCATTGAAACTTTTCAAATCCCTCTCAAAATGGTTGAAATTCTGTTGAAGCTTTTAAAATTCTCTCTAGAATTTTCAAAATCCACGTCCACATGTTTACAATTTCACGTCAAAATTCCTAAATTTCCAGTTGAAATTTTTTCAAAGTCCCTGAAAAATTTTCCAATTTTTGTCCCAATTCTCCCCATTCCCATTGAAACTTTTCAAATCCCTCTCAACATTGTTGAAATTCTGTTGAAGCTTTTAAAATTCTCTCTAGAATTTTCAAAATCCACGTCCACATGTTTAGAATTTCACGTCAAAATTCCTAAAATTCCAGTTGAAATTTTTTCAAAGTCCCTTCAAAATTTTCCAATTTTTGTCCCAATTCTCCCCATTCCCATTGAAACTTTTCAAATGCCTCTCAAAATGGTTGAAATTCTGTTGAAGCTTTTAAAATTCTCTCTAGAATTTTCAAAATCCACATCCACATGGTTACAATTTCACGTCAAAATTGCTAAAATTCCAGTTGAAATTTTTTCAAAGTCCCTTAAAAATTTTCCAATTTTTGTCCCAATTCTTCCCATTCCCATTGAAACTTTTCAAATCCCTCTCAAAATGGTTGAAATCCTGTTGAAGCTTTTAAAATTCTCTCTAGAATTTTCAAAATCCACGTCCACATGTTTACAATTTCACGTCAAAATTGCTAAAATTCCAGTTGAAATTTTTTCAAAGTCCCTTAAAAATTTTCCAATTTTTGTCCAATTCTTCCCATTCCCATTGAAACTTTTCAAATCCCTCTCAAAATGGTTGTAATTCTGTTGAAGCTTTTAAAATTCTCTCTAGAATTTTTAAAATCCATGTTTACATGTTTACAATTTCACGTCAAAATTGCTAAAATTCCAGTTGAAATTTTTTCAAAGTCCCTTAAAAATTTTCCAATTTTTGTCCCAATTCTTCCCATTCCCATTGAAACTTTTCAAATGCCTCTCAAAATGGTTGAAATTCTGTTGAAGCTTTTAAAATTCTCTCTAGAATTTTCAAAATCCACGTCCACATGCTTACAATTTCACGTCAAAATTGCTAAAATTCCAGTTGAAATTTTTTCAAAGTCCCTTAAAAATTTTCCAATTTTTGTCCCAATTCTTCCCATTCCCATTGAAACTTTTCAAATCCCTCTCAAAATGGTTGAAATTCTGTTGAAGCTTTTAAAATTCTCTCTAGAATTTTCAAAATCTATGTCCACATGTTTACAATTTCACGTCAAAATTGCTAAAATTCCAGTTGAAATTTTTTCAAAGTCCCTTAAAAATTTTCCAATTTTTGTCCCAATTCTTCCCACTCTCATTGAAACTTTTCAAATCCCTCTCAGAATTGTTGAAATTCTGTTGAAGCTTTTAAAATTATCTCTATAATTTTCTAAATCTATGTCCACATGTTTACAATTTCATGTCAAAATTGCTAAAATTCCAGTTGAAATTTTTTCAAAGTCCCTTAAAAATTTTCCAATTTTTGTCCCAATTCTTCCCATTCCCATTGAAACTTTTCAAATGCCTCTCAAAATGGTTGAAATTCTGTTGAAGCTTTTAAAATTCTCTCTAGAATTTTCAAAATCCACGTCCACATGTTTACAATTTCACGTCAAAATTGCTAAAATTCCAGTTGAAATTTTTTCAAAGTCCCTTAAAAATTTTCCAATTTTTGTCCCAATTCTTCCCACTCTCATTGAAACTTTTCAAATCCCTCTCAGAATTGTTGAAATTCTGTTGAAGCTTTTAAAATTATCTCTAGACTTTTCAAAATCCACGTCCACATGGTTACAATTTCACATCAAAATTGCTAAAATTCCAGTTGAAATTTTTTCAAAGTCCCTTAAAAATTTTCCAATTTTTGTCCCAATTCTTCCCATTCCCATTGAAACTTTTCAAATCCCTCTCAAAATTGCTGAAATTCTGTTGAAGCTTTTAAAATTCTCTCTAGAATTTTTAAAATCCATGTTTACATGTTTAAAATTTCACGTCAAAATTGCTAAAATTCCAGTTGAAATTTTTTCAAAGTCCCTTCAAAATTTTCCAATTTTTGTCCCAATTCTTCCCATTCCCATTGAAACTTTTCAAATCCCTCTCAAAATGGTTGAAATTCTGTTGAAGCTTTTAAAATTCTCTCTAGAATTTTCAAAATCCACGTCCACATGTTTACAATTTCACGTCAAAATTCCTAAAATTCCAGTTGAAATTTTTTCAAAGTCCCTTAAAAATTTTCCAATTTTTGTCCCAATTCTTCCCATTCCCATTGAAACTTTTCAAATCCCTCTCAAAATTGTTGAAATTCTGTTGAAGCTTTTAAAATTCTCTCTAGAATTTTCAAAATCCATGTCCACATGTTTACAATTTCACATCAAAATTGCTAAAATTCCAGTTGAAATTTTTTCAAAGTCCCTTCAAAATTTTCCAATTTTTGTCCCAATTCTCCCCATTCCCATTGAAACTTTTCAAATCCCTCTCAACATTGTTGAAATTCTGTTGAAGCTTTTAAAATTCTCTCTAGAATTTTCAAAATCCATGTCCACATGTTTACAATTTCATGTCAAAATTGCTAAAATTCCAGTTGAAATTTTTTCAAAGTCCCTTAAAAATTTTCCAATTTTTGTCCCAATTCTTCCCATTCCCATTGAAACTTTTCAAATCCCTCTCAAAATGGTTGAAATTCTGTTGAAGCTTTTAAAATTCTCTCTAGAATTTTCAAAATCTATGTCCACATGTTTAGAATTTCACGTCAAAATTCCTAAAATTCCAGTTGAAATTTTTTCAAAGTCCCTTAAAAATTTTCCAATTTTTGTCCCAATTCTTCCCATTCCCATTGAAACTTTTCAAATCCCTCTCAACATTGCTGAAATTCTGTTGAAGCTTTTAAAATTCTCTCTAGAATTTTTAAAATCCATGTTTACATGTTTACAATTTCACGTCAAAATTGCTAAAATTCCAGTTGAAATTTTTTCAAAGTCCCTTCAAAATTTTCCAATTTTTGTCCCAATTCTTCCCATTCCCATTGAAACTTTTCAAATCCCTCTCTAAATGGTTGAAATTCTGTTGAAGCTTTTAAAATTCTCTCTAGAATTTTCAAAATCCACGTCCACATGTTTACAATTTCACGTCAAAATTCCTAAAATTCCAGTTGAAATTTTTTCAAAGTCCCTTCAAAATTTTCCAATTTTTGTCCCAATTCTTCCCATTCCCATTGAAACTTTTCAAATCCCTCTCAACATTGTTGAAATTCTGTTGAAGCTTTTAAAATTCTCTCTAGAATTTTCAAAATCTATGTCCACATGTTTACAATTTCATGTCAAAATTGCTAAAATTCCAGTTGAAATTTTTTCAAAGTCCCTTAAAAATTTTCCAATTTTTGTCCCAATTCTTCCCATTCCCATTGAAACTTTTCAAATCCCTCTCAACATTGTTGAAATTCTGTTGAAGCTTTTAAAATTCTCTCTAGAATTTTCAAAATCTATGTCCTCATGTTTACAATTTCATGTCAAAATTGCTAAAATTCCAGTTGAAATTTTTTCAAAGTCCCTTCAAAATTTTCCAATTTTTGTCCCAATTCTTCCCATTCCCATTGAAACTTTTCAAATCCCTCTCAAAATTGTTGAAATTCTGTTGAAGCTTTTAAAATTTTCTCTAGAATTTTCAAAATCCACGTCCACATGTTTACAATTTCACGTCAAAATTGCTAAAATTCCAGTTGAAATTTTTTCAAAGTCCCTTAAAAATTTTCCAATTTTTGTCCCAATTCTTCCCACTCTCATTTGAACTTTTCAAATCCCTCTCAGAATTGTTGAAATTCTGTTGAAGCTTTTAAAATTATCTCTATAATTTTCAAAATCCATGTTTACATGTTTAAAATTTCACGTCAAAATTGCTAAAATTCCAGTTGAAATTTTTTCAAAGTCCCTTAAAAATTTTCCAATTTTTGTCCCAATTCTTCCCATTCCCATTGAAACTTTTCAAATCCCTCTCAAAATGGTTGAAATTCTGTTGAAGCTTTTAAAATTCTCTCTAGAATTTTCAAAATCCACGTCCACATGTTTAGAATTTCACGTCAAAATTCCTAAATTTCCAGTTGAAATTTTTTCAAAGTCCATTAAAAATTTTCCAATTTTTGTCCCAATTCTCCCCATTCCCATTGAAACTTTTCAAATCCCTCTCAACATTGTTGAAATTCTGTTGAAGCTTTTAAAATTCTCTCTAGAATTTTTAAAATCCATGTTTACATGTTTACAATTTCACGTCAAAATTGCTAAAATTCCAGTTGAAATTTTTTCAAAGTCCCTTAAAAATTTTCCAATTTTTGTCCCAATTCTTCCCATTCCCATTGAAACTTTTCAAATCCCTCTCAACATTGTTGAAATTCTGTTGAAGCTTTTAAAATTCTCTCTAGAATTTTCAAAATCTATGTCCACATGTTTACAATTTCATGTCAAAATTGCTAAAATTCCAGTTGAAATTTTTTCAAAGTCCCTTAAATTTTTCCAATTTTTGTCCCAATTCTTCCCATTCCCATTGAAACTTTTCAAATCCCTCTCAAAATTGCTGAAATTCTGTTGAAGCTTTTAAAATTCTCTCTAGAATTTTCAAAATCCATGTTTACATGTTTACAATTTCACGTCAAAATTGCTAAAATTCCAGTTGAAATTTTTTCAAAGTCCCTTAAAAATTTTCCAATTTTTGTCCCAATTCCTCCCATTCCCATTGAAACTTTTCAAATCCCTCTCAAAATTGCTGAAATTCTGTTGAAGATTTTAAAATTCTCTCTAGAATTTTCAAAATCCACGTCCACATGGTTACAATTTCACGTCAAAATTGCTAAAATTCCAGTTGAAATTTTTTCAAAGTCCCTTAAAAATTTTCCAATTTTTGTCCCAATTCTTCCCACTCTCATTGAAACTTTTCAAATCCCTCTCAGAATTGTTGAAATTCTGTTGAAGCTTTTAAAATTATCTCTAGACTTTTCAAAATCCACGTCCACATGGTTACAATTTCACGTCAAAATTGCTTAAATTCCAGTTGAAATTTTTTCAAAGTCCCTTAAAAATTTTCCAATTTTTGTCCCAATTCTTCCCATTCCCATTGAAACTTTTCAAATCCCTCTCAAAATTGCTGAAATTCTGTTGAAGCTTTTAAAATTCTCTCTAGAATTTTCAAAATCCATGTTTACATGTTTAAAATTTCACGTCAAAATTGCTAAAATTCCAGTTGAAATTTTTTCAAAGTCCCTTAAAAATTTTCCAATTTTTGTCCCAATTCTTCCCATTCCCATTGAAACTTTTCAAATCCCTCTCAACATTGTTGAAATTCTGTTGAAGCTTTTAAAATTCTCTCTAGAATTTTCAAAATCTATGTCCACATGTTTACAATTTCATGTCAAAATTGCTAAAATTCCAGTTGAAATTTTTTCAAAGTCCCTTAAATTTTTCCAATTTTTGTCCCAATTCTTCCCATTCCCATTGAAACTTTTCAAATCCCTCTCAAAATTGCTGAAATTCTGTTGAAGCTTTTAAAATTCTCTCTAGAATTTTCAAAATCCATGTTTACATGTTTACAATTTCACGTCAAAATTGCTAAAATTCCAGTTGAAATTTTTTCAAAGTCCCTTAAAAATTTTCCAATTTTTGTCCCAATTCCTCCCATTCCCATTGAAACTTTTCAAATCCCTCTCAAAATTGCTGAAATTCTGTTGAAGATTTTAAAATTCTCTCTAGAATTTTCAAAATCCACGTCCACATGGTTACAATTTCACGTCAAAATTGCTAAAATTCCAGTTGAAATTTTTTCAAAGTCCCTTAAAAATTTTCCAATTTTTGTCCCAATTCTTCCCACTCTCATTGAAACTTTTCAAATCCCTCTCAGAATTGTTGAAATTCTGTTGAAGCTTTTAAAATTATCTCTAGACTTTTCAAAATCCACGTCCACATGGTTACAATTTCACGTCAAAATTGCTAAAATTCCAGTTGACATTTTTTCAAAGTCCCTTAAAAATTTTCCAATTTTTGTCCCAATTCTTCCCATTCCCATTGAAACTTTTCAAATCCCTCTCAAAATTGCTGAAATTCTGTTGAAGCTTTTAAAATTCTCTCTAGAATTTTCAAAATCCATGTTTACATGTTTAAAATTTCACGTCAAAATTGCTAAAATTCCAGTTGAAATTTTTTCAAAGTCCCTTAAAAATTTTCCAATTTTTGTCCCAATTCTTCCCATTCCCATTGAAACTTTTCAAATCCCTCTCAAAATGGTTGAAATTCTGTTGAAGCTTTTAAAATTCTCTCTAGAATTTTCAAAATCCACGTCCACATGTTTACAATTTCACGTCAAAATTGCTAAAATTCCAGTTGAAATTTTTTCAAAGTCCCTTAAAAATTTTCCAATTTTTGTCCCAATTCTTCCCATTCCCATTGAAACTTTTCAAATCCCTCTCAACATTGTTGAAATTCTGTTGAAGCTTTTAAAATTCTCTCTAGAATTTTCAAAATCCACGTCCACATGTTTAGAATTTCACGTCAAAATTCCTAAAATTCCAGTTGAAATTTTTTCAAAGTCCCTTCAAAATTTTCCAATTTTTGTCCCAATTCTTCCCACTCTCATTTGAACTTTTCAAATCCCTCTCAGAATTGTTGAAATTCTGTTGAAGCTTTTAAAATTATCTCTATAATTTTCAAAATCCATGTTTACATGTTTAAAATTTCACGTCAAAATTGCTAAAATTCCAGTTGAAATTTTTTCAAAGTCCCTTAAAAATTTTCCAATTTTTGTCCCAATTCTTCCCATTCCCATTGAAACTTTTCAAATCCCTCTCAAAATGGTTGAAATTCTGTTGAAGCTTTTAAAATTCTCTCTAGAATTTTCAAAATCCACGTCCACATGTTTAGAATTTCACGTCAAAATTCCTAAATTTCCAGTTGAAATTTTTTCAAAGTCCATTAAAAATTTTCCAATTTTTGTCCCAATTCTCCCCATTCCCATTGAAACTTTTCAAATCCCTCTCAACATTGTTGAAATTCTGTTGAAGCTTTTAAAATTCTCTCTAGAATTTTCAAAATCCACGTCCACATGTTTAGAATTTCACGTCAAAATTCCTAAAATTCCAGTTGAAATTTTTTCAAAGTCCCTTAAAAATTTTCCAATTTTTGTCCCAATTCTTCCCATTCCCATTGAAACTTTTCAAATGCCTCTCAAAATGGTTGAAATTCTGTTGAAGCTTTTAAAATTCTCTCTAGAATTTTCAAAATCCACGTCCACATGTTTAGAATTTCACGTCAAAATTGCTAAAATTCCAGTTGAAATTTTTTCAAAGTCCCTTAAAAATTTTCCAATTTTTGTCCCAATTCTTCCCATTCCCATTGAAACTTTTCAAATCCCTCTCAACATTGTTGAAATTCTGTTGAAGCTTTTAAAATTCTCTCTAGAATTTTCAAAATCTATGTCCACATGTTTACAATTTCATGTCAAAATTGCTAAAATTCCAGTTGAAATTTTTTCAAAGTCCCTTAAATTTTTCCAATTTTTGTCCCAATTCTTCCCATTCCCATTGAAACTTTTCAAATCCCTCTCAAAATTGCTGAAATTCTGTTGAAGCTTTTAAAATTCTCTCTAGAATTTTTAAAATCCATGTTTACATGTTTACAATTTCACGTCAAAATTGCTAAAATTCCAGTTGAAATTTTTTCAAAGTCCCTTAAAAATTTTCCAATTTTTGTCCCAATTCTTCCCATTCCCATTGAAACTTTTCAAATCCCTCTCTAAATGGTTGAAATTCTGTTGAAGCTTTTAAAATTCTCTCTAGAATTTTCAAAATCTATGTCCACATGTTTACAATTTCATGTCAAAATTGCTAAAATTCCAGTTGAAATTTTTTCAAAGTCCCTTAAAAATTTTCCAATTTTTGTCCCAATTCTTCCCATTCCCATTGAAACTTTTCAAATCCCTCTCAAAATTGTTGAAATTCTGTTGAAGCTTTTAAAATTTTCTCTAGAATTTTCAAAATCCACGTCCACATGTTTACAATTTCACGTCAAAATTGCTAAAATTCCAGTTGAAATTTTTTCAAAGTCCCTTAAAAATTTTCCAATTTTTGTCCCAATTCCTCCCATTCCCATTGAAACTTTTCAAATCCCTCTCAAAATTGCTGAAATTCTGTTGAAGATTTTAAAATTCTCTCTAGAATTTTCAAAATCCACGTCCACATGGTTACAATTTCACGTCAAAATTGCTAAAATTCCAGTTGAAATTTTTTCAAAGTCCCTTAAAAATTTTCCAATTTTTGTCCCAATTCTTCCCACTCTCATTGAAACTTTTCAAATCCCTCTCAGAATTGTTGAAATTCTGTTGAAGCTTTTAAAATTATCTCTAGACTTTTCAAAATCCACGTCCACATGGTTACAATTTCACGTCAAAATTGCTTAAATTCCAGTTGAAATTTTTTCAAAGTCCCTTAAAAATTTTCCAACTTTTGTCCCAATTCTTCCCATTCCCATTGAAACTTTTCAAATCCCTCTCAAAATTGCTGAAATTCTGTTGAAGCTTTTAAAATTCTCTCTAGAATTTTCAAAATCCATGTTTACATGTTTAAAATTTCACGTCAAAATTGCTAAAATTCCAGTTGAAATTTTTTCAAAGTCCCTTAAAAATTTTCCAATTTTTGTCCCAATTCTTCCCATTCCCATTGAAACTTTTCAAATCCCTCTCAAAATGGTTGAAATTCTGTTGAAGCTTTTAAAATTCTCTCTAGAATTTTCAAAATCCACGTCCACATGTTTACAATTTCACGTCAAAATTGCTAAAATTCCAGTTGAAATTTTTTCAAAGTCCCTTAAAAATTTTCCAATTTTTGTCCCAATTCTTCCCATTCCCATTGAAACTTTTCAAATGCCTCTCAAAATGGTTGAAATTCTGTTGAAGCTTTTAAAATTCTCTCTAGAATTTTCAAAATCCACATCCACATGGTTACAATTTCACGTCAAAATTGCTAAAATTCCAGTTGAAATTTTTTCAAAGTCCCTTAAAAATTTTCCAATTTTTGTCCCAATTCTTCCCATTCCCATTGAAACTTTTCAAATGCCTCTCAAAATGGTTGAAATTCTGTTGAAGCTTTTAAAATTCTCTCTAGAATTTTCAAAATCCACGTCCACATGTTTACAATTTCACGTCAAAATTGCTAAAATTCCAGTTGAAATTTTTTCAAAGTCCCTTAAAAATTTTCCAATTTTTGTCCCAATTCTTCCCACTCTCATTGAAACTTCTCAAATCCCTCTCAGAATTGTTGAAATTCTGTTGAAGCTTTTAAAATTCTCTCTAGAATTTTCAAAATCCACGTCCACATGGTTACAATTTCACGTCAAAATTGCTAAAATTCCAGTTGAAATTTTTTCAAAGTCCCTTCAAAATTTTCCAATTTTTGTCCCAATTCTTCCCATTCCCATTGAAACTTTTCAAATCCCTCTCAAAATTGCTGAAATTCTGTTGAAGCTTTTAAAATTCTCTCTAGAATTTTTAAAATCCATGTTTACATGTTTAAAATTTCACGTCAAAATTGCTAAAATTCCAGTTGAAATTTTTTCAAAGTCCCTTAAAAATTTTCCAATTTTTGTCCCAATTCTTCCCATTCCCATTGAAACTTTTCAAATCCCTCTCAAAATGGTTGAAATTCTGTTGAAGCTTTTAAAATTCTCTCTAGAATTTTCAAAATCCACGTCCACATGTTTAGAATTTCACGTCAAAATTCCTAAATTTCCAGTTGAAATTTTTTCAAAGTCCCTTAAAAATTTTCCAATTTTTGTCCCAATTCTCCCCATTCCCATTGAAACTTTTCAAATCTCTCTCAGAATTGTTGAAATTCTGTTGAAGCTTTTAAAATTCTCTCTAGAATTTTCAAAATCCACGTCCACATGTTTAGAATTTCACGTCAAAATTCCTAAAATTCCAGTTGAAATTTTTTCAAAGTCCCTTAAAAATTTTCCAGTTTTTGTCCCAATTCTTCCCATTCCCATTGAAACTTTTCAAATCCCTCTCAAAATGGTTGAAATTCTGTTGAAGCTTTTAAAATTCTCTCTAGAATTTTCAAAATCCACGTCCACATGTTTACAATTTCACGTCAAAATTCCTAAAATTCCAGTTGAAATTTTTTCAAAGTCCCTTAAAAATTTTCCAATTTTTGTCCCAATTCTTCCCATTCCCATTGAAACTTTTCAAATCCCTCTCAACATTGCTGAAATTCTGTTGAAGCTTTTAAAATTCTCTCTAGAATTTTTAAAATCCATGTTTACATGTTTACAATTTCACGTCAAAATTGCTAAAATTCCAGTTGAAATTTTTTCAAAGTCCCTTAAAAATTTTCCAATTTTTGTCCCAATTCTTCCCATTCCCATTGAAACTTTTCAAATGCCTCTCAAAATGGTTGAAATTCTGTTGAAGCTTTTAAAATTCTCTCTAGAATTTTCAAAATCCACGTCCACATGTTTACAATTTCACGTCAAAATTGCTAAAATTCCAGTTGAAATTTTTTCAAAGTCCCTTAAAAATTTTCCAATTTTTGTCCCAATTCTTCCCATTCCCATTGAAACTTTTCAAATCCCTCTCAACATTGTTGAAATTCTGTTGAAGCTTTTAAAATTCTCTCTAGAATTTTCAAAATCTATGTCCACATGTTTACAATTTCATGTCAAAATTGCTAAAATTCCAGTTGAAATTTTTTCAAAGTCCCTTAAATTTTTCCAATTTTTGTCCCAATTCTTCCCATTCCCATTGAAACTTTTCAAATCCCTCTCAAAATTGCTGAAATTCTGTTGAAGCTTTTAAAATTCTCTCTAGAATTTTTAAAATCCATGTTTACAATTTCACGTCAAAATTGCTAAAATTCCAGTTGAAATTTTTTCAAAGTCCCTTAAAAATTTTCCAATTTTTGTCCCAATTCTTCCCATTCCCATTGAAACTTTTCAAATGCCTCTCAACATTGTTGAAATTCTGTTGAAGCTTTTAAAATTCTCTCTAGAATTTTCAAAATCCACGTCCACATGTTTACAATTTCACGTCAAAATTGCTAAAATTCCAGTTGAAATTTTTTCAAAGTCCCTTAAAAATTTTCCAATTTTTGTCCCAATTCTTCCCATTCCCATTGAAACTTTTCAAATCCCTCTCAACATTGTTGAAATTCTGTTGAAGCTTTTAAAATTCTCTCTAGAATTTTCAAAATCTATGTCCTCATGTTTACAATTTCATGTCAAAATTGCTAAAATTCCAGTTGAAATTTTTTCAAAGTCCCTTCAAAATTTTCCAATTTTTGTCCCAATTCTTCCCATTCCCATTGAAACTTTTCAAATCCCTCTCAAAATTGTTGAAATTCTGTTGAAGCTTTTAAAATTTTCTCTAGAATTTTCAAAATCCACGTCCACATGTTTACAATTTCACGTCAAAATTGCTAAAATTCCAGTTGAAATTTTTTCAAAGTCCCTTAAAAATTTTCCAATTTTTGTCCCAATTCTTCCCACTCTCATTTGAACTTTTCAAATCCCTCTCAGAATTGTTGAAATTCTGTTGAAGCTTTTAAAATTCTCTCTAGAATTTTCAAAATCCACGTCCACATGTTTAGAATTTCACGTCAAAATTCCTAAAATTCCAGTTGAAATTTTTTCAAAGTCCCTTAAAAATTTTCCAATTTTTGTCCCAATTCTTCCCATTCCCATTGAAACTTTTCAAATCCCTCTCAAAATGGTTGAAATTCTGTTGAAGCTTTTAAAATTCTCTCTAGAATTTTCAAAATCCACGTCCACATGTTTACAATTTCACGTCAAAATTCCTAAAATTCCAGCTGAAATTTTTTCAAAGTCCCTTAAAAATTTTCCAATTTTTGTCCCAATTCTTCCCATTCCCATTGAAACTTTTCAAATCCCTCTCAACATTGTTGAAATTCTGTTGAAGCTTTTAAAATTCTCTCTAGAATTTTCAAAATCTATGTCCACATGTTTACAATTTCATGTCAAAATTGCTAAAATTCCAGTTGAAATTTTTTCAAAGTCCCTTAAATTTTTCCAATTTTTGTCCCAATTCGTCCCATTCCCATTGAAACTTTTCAAATCCCTCTCAAAATTGCTGAAATTCTGTTGAAGCTTTTAAAATTCTCTCTAGAATTTTTAAAATCCATGTTTACATGTTTACAATTTCACGTCAAAATTGCTAAAATTCCAGTTGAAATTTTTTCAAAGTCCCTTAAAAATTTTCCAATTTTTGTCCCAATTCTTCCCATTCCCATTGAAACTTTTCAAATGCCTCTCAAAATGGTTGAAATTCTGTTGAAGCTTTTAAAATTCTCTCTAGAATTTTCAAAATCCACGTCCACATGTTTACAATTTCACGTCAAAATTGCTAAAATTCCAGTTGAAATTTTTTCAAAGTCCCTTAAAAATTTTCCAATTTTTGTCCCAATTCTTCCCATTCCCATTGAAACTTTTCAAATCCCTCTCAACATTGTTGAAATTCTGTTGAAGCTTTTAAAATTCTCTCTAGAATTTTCAAAATCTATGTCCACATGTTTACAATTTCATGTCAAAATTGCTAAAATTCCAGTTGAAATTTTTTCAAAGTCCCTTCAAAATTTTCCAATTTTTGTCCCAATTCTTCCCATTCCCATTGAAACTTTTCAAATCCCTCTCAAAATTGTTGAAATTCTGTTGAAGCTTTTAAAATTTTCTCTAGAATTTTCAAAATCCACGTCCACATGTTTACAATTTCACGTCAAAATTGCTAAAATTCCAGTTGAAATTTTTTCAAAGTCCCTTAAAAATTTTCCAATTTTTGTCCCAATTCTTCCCACTCTCATTTGAACTTTTCAAATCCCTCTCAGAATTGTTGAAATTCTGTTGAAGCTTTTAAAATTATCTCTATAATTTTCAAAATCCATGTTTACATGTTTAAAATTTCACGTCAAAATTGCTAAAATTCCAGTTGAAATTTTTTCAAAGTCCCTTAAAAATTTTCCAATTTTTGTCCCAATTCTTCCCATTCCCATTGAAACTTTTCAAATCCCTCTCAAAATGGTTGAAATTCTGTTGAAGCTTTTAAAATTCTCTCTAGAATTTTCAAAATCCACGTCCACATGTTTAGAATTTCACGTCAAAATTGCTAAAATTCCAGTTGAAATTTTTTCAA